>NW_017670527.1:328956-482466 GCF_001879085.1 Nicotiana attenuata
TTTTTCTGTTTTGGTAACAGAAAAGTAACTGCCCTCTTCAATTTTCCCTCTTTATTTTCCCTCTTTATTGTTGAGTAAATGGCCATTTATGTAATGGCATTTATGTTGTGGCCGTTTTGCATGAACAGTCATTCTGAAGAGTTGCACCTCTTCAAATTTCAGCCCAATTTTGGCTATAAATACAACACTATTCTGCTCAGAATTTCACTACGATTTTCTGAGTTCTCTCTCCTTCTCCTGCATACTTTTAGCATCAAAAAAAGCAAAAGTAAGTGTGATTTGCTACCGAACTTTGTGTTCGCTGAAACACTGGGGTTTGAAGTACCACTACACCAGTGTGTAATTCGTTCTATCCTGGGAGGAAATAATCCATAACCTTGGGTACTAGGAGGGGATTAAATTCCTTAAGGAAACACTGTGAATTCAGTGGGCTCGAATTGGTTTTTGTCATTTCTGTTTATGTTCATTTCTGTTTATATTCATTTATATTTCCAGAATTATTTTACAAATACAGTGTACTAACAAGCTTAAGGAATTTAGATATATTTTCTGTATTTGTACTTACTGTTTCTGGAGAGTAAAACCTTTGTGGTTTTGTACTCTATTGGAGATTAAAATCTACGTGATTTTAACGTTTGTGTCATTCTTTTACAGAAATGACTAATGAGAATGAGAACCAAGCTGTTCCAATGGTGACTGCCAATGCCTCAACAAGCCGAACGACACCGGCAGCATTGGCACCGACGGAGAAACCCGAAAAATTTTCCGGGATTGATTTCAAGCGCTGGCAGCAAAAGATGTTCTTCTATTTGACTACTCTAAGTCTCTAGAAGTTCATCAAGGAAGATGTTCCTGTGCTGCCCGATGAAACTCCAGAAACTGAACGCTTTCTCGTGATTGAGGTGTGGAAGCATTCAGATTTTTTATGCAAGAATTATATTCTAAGCGGGCTGGAGGATGCTTTGTATAACGTCTACAGTGGCGTGGAAACGTCAAAAGCATTGTGGACTGCGCTTGAAAAGAAATACAAAACCGAAGATGCCGGGTTGAAAAAGTTTGTTGCTGCAAAGTTTTTGGACTACAAAATGGTAGATAGCAAGTCTGTTATTACCCAAGTCCAGGAATTGCAAGTGATTATTCACGATCTCCTTGCTGAAGGTATAAATCAAATTAATATTGGTGTTGAAAGTAGTAATCTTAGTATTTTTACTAACATAAATTTCATTGAAGGTCTTGTCATCAATGAAGCATTCCAAGTAGAAGCGATGATTGAGAAGTTGCCTCCTTTGTGAAAGGACTTCAAAAACTACTTGAAACACAAATGCAAGGAGATGTCCCTTGAAGATCTCATTGTTCGGTTGAGAATCGAAGAGGACAACAAAGCTGCTGAAAAGAGAGGCCATGGGAACTCAACAATAATGGGAGCAAATATTGTTGAAGAAAACAAAAAGAGGAAGAAGGCTTCTGGACCGAAATACAACCCAAGCAAGAAGCGGTTCAGTGGAAACTGCTACAACTGTGGAAAAATCGGACACAAATCTACAGAGTGTCGTGCTCCGAAGAAAGACAAGAAGAAGGGTCAAGCAAACACGGTTGAAAAGCATGATGATGTTGATGACTTATGTGCCATGCTTTCCGAATGCAACTTGGTGGGCAATCCTAAAGAGTGGTGGATTGATTCTGGAGACACTCGCCATGTTGTGCTGTTAGAGAAGCTTTTGCTACTTATGCTCCTGTTGGACCCGATGAGACGATTTTTATGGGAAATGCTTCAAAGGCCAAGATTGAAGGATGTGGGTAGATATTTCTCAAAATGACTTCCGCAAAGTGGTGACTTTGAACAACGTCCTTCATGTTCCCGAGATTAGGAAGAATTTAGTGTCTACTGGACTTCTTGTTAAGAATAGTTTTAAATGTATTTTTGTTTTCGATAAGGTTGTAATAAGTAAGAATGAAATGTTTGTAGGAAATACCTCACTGAGGGCCTTTTCAAGCTGAATTTAATGGTTGTTGAAAATAATAATAAAATTTCAGCTTCGTCTTACTTACTTGAGTCAAATGAATTATGGCATATACATTTGGGTCATGTCAATTATAAAACCTTGCGGAAAATGATTAATTTGGAAGTATTGCCTAAGTTTGAATGTGAAAAATCAAAATGTGAAGTATGTGTGGAATCTAAGTATGTTAAACATCCTTATAAGCCAGTTGAAAGGAATTCAAATCCTTTAGACTTAATTCACACAGATATTTGTGACATGAAGTTAATACCATCTCGCGGTGGAAAAAAGTATTTCATAACTTTTATTGACGATAGTACTCGATATTGCTATGTTTACTTACTTAATAGTAAAGATGAAGCAATAGACGCATTCAAGCAATACAAAAATGAAGTTGAAACGCAACTTAATAAGAAAATCAAAATGATAAGAAGTGATAGGGGTGGTGAATATGAATCTCCTTTTGAACAAATATGTTTAGAATATGGAATTATTCATCAAACAACGGCCCCTTACACGCCCCAATCCAATGGGATTGCAGAAAGAAAGAATTGTTTATTAAAGGAGATGATGAACGCATTATTGATAAGTTCTGGTTTGCCACAGAACTTGTGGGGGGAAGCCGTTCTTACGGCTAGCCGAATACTAAATCGAGTACCCCATAGCAAAACACAATCCATTCCATATGAAAAATGGAAAGGAAGGAAGCCCAACTTGAATTATTTTAAAGTGTGGGGGTGTTTGGCAAAAGTGCAAGTTCCTAAACCCAAAAGGGTAAAAATAGGACCGAAAACCGTTGATTGTGTTTTCATAGGATATGCGACTAATAGTAAAGCATATCGATTTCTGGTTCATAAATCAGAAAATCCCGACATTCATAATAATACGGTTATAGAATCAGATAATACTGAGTTCTTTGAAAATATATATCCGTATAAAAAGGAATGTGAGTCGATTGGTGAAGGATCTAAACGACCCCGGGAAGAAACAAAAGAAAGTACACTTAACCAGGAGGATCCAAGACGTAGTAAACGTCAAAGAACGTCTACTTCATTTGGACCAGATTTTGTGACTTTCTTATTGGAAAATGAGCCTCAAACATTTAAAGAAGCTATGTCTTCTTCGGAATCATTGTTATGGAAAGAGGCGGTCAATAGTGAAATAGAATCCATATTGAACAACCATACATGGGAATTGGTTGATCTTCCTCCTGGAAATAAACCGTTAGGTTCTAAATGGATCTTTAAGAGGAAAATAAAAGATGATGGAACTATTGACAAATATAAGGCAAGACTTGTGGTCAAAGGGTATAGACAACGAGAAGGTCTTGACTATTTTGATACATACTCTCCAGTTACAAGAATTACATCCATACGAACGTTAGTAGCGTTAGCTGCAGTTTATGGTCTTGAAATTCATCAAATGGATGTTAAGACGACCTTCTTAAATGGAGAGTTGGAGGAAGAAATTTACATGGAACAACCTGAAGGGTTTGTGGTTCCAGGTAAAGAAAAGAAGGTCTGTAGACTTGTTAAGTCCCTTTACGGATTAAAACAAGCACCCAAACAATGGCATGTGAAATTTGACCAAACAATGTTGTCAAATGGATTTAAGATAAATGAATGTGATAAATGTGTGTACATTAAAAATGTTCCAAATCACATAGTCATTGTTTGCTTATATGTGGATCATATGCTCATAATGAGTAATGACATTGCCAACATAAATGCTACTAAGCGTATGCTAACTAGCAAGTTTGATATGAAAGACTTGGGAGTTGCTGATTTAATTCTGGGAATTAAGATCCATAGGACTTCTCAAGGTCTAGCATTGTCACAATCTCATTATATTAAGACAGTACTTGAAAAATTCAAGCACTTGGGCTTTAAAGTTGCAAAGACTCCAATTGATGTGAATCTTGCATTAGCAAAGAACAAAGGCCAGAGCATATCACAATTGGATTATGCTCGTGTGTTGGGTTGCTTAATGTACATCATGAATTGTACACGACCAGATATAGCTTGTGCTATAAGTAAATTGAGTCGATATACGAGCAATCCAGGCCAATCTCATTGGATGGCCATGAAACGAGTTTTGGGGTATTTAGTACATACCCAGGACTTTGCTTTGCACTACAATAAATATCCTGCGGTCATTGAGGGATACTGTGATGCAAATTGGATCACCGGATCAACTGATTCCAAGTCCACAAGTGGATATGTATTCACTATTGGTGGAGGAGCGGTATCTTGGAAGTCATCCAAACAAACTTGTATTGCCCGCTCTACAATGGAGGCTGAGTTCATAGCCAGATAAAGCCGATGAAGAAGCTGAATGGCTCCGAAATTTCTTGGAAGATATTCCATTTTGGCCCAAACCGTTGGCACAAATATGCATACATTGTGATAGTCAAGCGGCAATTGGAAGGGTTGGGAGCGTTATGTATAACGGTAAGTCTCGCCATATACGACNACTTTTTTTTTTGCTTTGTTTTGTATGCTAAAAGTATGCAGAAGAAGGAGAGGAAACTCAGAAAATTGTAGTTAAAATTCTAAGCAGAATAGTGTTGTATTTATAGCCAAAGTTGGGTCTCTTCAGAATGGCTGTTTATGCAAAACGCCCACAACATAAATGTCATTACATAAATGGCCATTTACTCAATAATAAAGAGGGAAAATAAAGAGGGAAAATTGAAGAGGGTAGTTACTTTTCTGTTACCAAAACAGAAAAACGGATTGGATTTAATATTAATATTTAATATTAATATTTTGTTATTAAAACAAATATTTAATAACATTTCTGTTAATATTTTACTATTAACAAATAAATTTGGTCCAAAAAGTTAATCAATCAATCGATCATTTGACCAAATCCAAATCCAAATCCAAATCCGAATCCGAATCCGAAGCCGTAGCCGTAGCCGAAGCCTAAGGCGAGCCGAGCGAGCGACGACGACGACGGCGCGAGGCTTGCCTTCTTCTCAACTCTTTAAGAGCTAGAAGAAGAGCAATTGCTTATGTACCCATAAAAAACCTCTTCCTCTTCCAATATGGGACAATGCCCATTTGCCAAGGGAGGGGGAACTTAAAATTTCACTCAAAAATTTCATTTCCCTCCATTTCCCATTCACCCTCTTTTAAGTATTTAATATATTAATTAAATACCTTAAAAACCCAACAAGTACAACTGCCTAAAAAATGAAGAAATATTGTCCTACGACAGTCCTTTGATGCCTTATTATTGGATTCATAGGTAACACGTTTGGACATAAGAATTTTTTCACTTTTTTCGAAAAAAATTCACTTTTTTCGAAATTAGTGTTTGACCGTAAAATTTCTAATTTTCACTTGAAAATAAATTTTGGAATTTTTTAAAAATTTGAAAAACTCCAAAAAGCTGTTTTTCAAAATTTTCACTCAGATCACTCACAAAATTCAAAAATTACCCAAAATTATATTCATGTTCGAACACAACTTTAAATTTCAAATATCATTTTCACTTGAAAAAAATTCGATTTTTTTTTTTTTTTTTTGAAATTTTACAATTCTTATGTCCAGACGCCCACTTATATAAGGTAAAATTATGTATAGTTCAAATAGACAAAGAAAACTTTATTAATAAAAGAAAGACCCCTAATCCACAAATAAGTTCAAAAGGCTCATTTTTTACCTAATATATTTTATAAAAAATTAGTCCTAATAAGTTAGTACCGAAAATTTTCTAACTTTCCCACGTCAAAACTTTATTAACTAAAAAAAAATTAAAACTTATAGGCAGAATTTAATTAACTAAGAAAACCTCCTCGGAAAAGGCGAACTACATTTCGCTAAGGGCCTTCGTGCTTTTAATATAGTATAGATACTATAAAAATTAGCAAAAATTAAATATAAAGGTCACCTTTTCCTTCAAAATTAAAAAGAATATTTGTGTTTGCATTACGGAAAAGAAATGTCTTCCCAAACCGGAGGAAGGCGTGACATGTTTTACAGAATTGAACATAGTCCAAACACCTTATTCAAGGGTGAAAAAAACGCCTTATTTATTAAGAACTAAATAGTCAATAGCTATTTAACATGGTTTAGTATATACATCCGTCCAGTTAAGTGTTTTTCCAACAAGACACTAGCATACAATTTAAATTTGAGATCTAATATAAGGACTAATATAAGTATGTCACACAGTTTCACTTTTACCATATATAATTTATGTTTTATATATGATGGTGTAAAATATACTTTTTTTATCTCATTTTAATTGTCGCTTTAGCTCTTTCCACGTCCATTAAAAAAAATACAAGGTCTAGTTTACTAAGTTACCCATATTAAATGCTTTTTGAGAATTAAGCAGTATAAAAAAACCTACTATTAGTCTATTACTCTTTTAATTTTAAGGTTATAGTTGGAAACAACTAATAAATTTAGTCTTAAAATTTATAGTTATTTTGGGATAAATTTTTGACCTAAAGTGATAGTGTTAAAATGGGATGGAGGGAGTATTTGTATTTATGCAACTATTTTAATTTGGTCTACTCAATGAATTTACCAATTCATTTTAATAATATTTGCATAAGTGATGTGATTTTGTAAGTGTATATACACTTCGCCGGGGGAAATTTCTATTTCCGGCCATCAAAGGGATCAGTAAGTGTCCATACTACCTGCTTAATATATCATACGGCACATTTAGTAGAAGATGAATTTTGAAATCACCATATTATTATAGTATTGGCAAACTTTGCCCAAATGGAGCGGAAAAAATGTAGATAATCCATTAAAATAAATCAAAGCAAGAGGTCAATGAATTAGTCTGTGCTGAAGTAGAATAGTATAAAAGGAAAAGTTTTCTTTCTTTTTCTTTCGAAGGGTGTTGGTTTCCCTCGATTGGGTACGGGGTTATTGGATTTTTTATATGTGTTGGGTTTTATGTATTTAATTATGTTAAATACTTAAAAGAGGGTGAATGAGAAATGGAGGGAAATGAAATTTTTGAGTCAAATTTTAAGTTTCCCTCCTTGGCAAAGGGACATTGTCCCATATTGGAAGAGGAAAAAGTTTTGATGGGTATATAACAATTGCTCTTCTTCTAGCTCATAAAGAGTTGAGAAGAAGGCAAGCCTCGCGCCGTCGTCGTCGTCGCTCGCTATTGATTAATTTTTGGACCAAATTTGTTTGTTAATAGTAAAATATTAATAGAAATGTTATTAAATATTTGTTTTAATAATAAAATATTAATATTAAAATAAATATTAATATTATATCCAATTCAGTTATCCAAATTTCAGTTTTCTGTTTTTGTAACAGAAAATTAACTACCCTTCAATTTTTCCTCTTTATTTTCCCTCTTTATTGTTGTGTAAATAGCCATTTATGTTATGGTATTATGCTGTGGCCGTTTTGCATAAATAGCCATTCTGAAGAGTTGTACTTCTTCAGATTCCAGCCCAACTTTGGCTATAAATACAAGGCTATTCTGCTCAAAATTTCCATACGATTTTCTGAGTTTCTCCTCCTTCTGCATACTTTTAACATCAAACAAAGCAACAGTAAGTGTGATTTGCTACCGAACTTTGTGTTCGCTGAAACACTGGGGTTTGAAGTACCACTACACCAGTGTGTAATTCGTTCTATCCTGGGAGGAAATAACCCATAACCTTGGGTACTAGGAGGAGATTAAATTCCTTAAGGAATCACTGTGAATTCAGTGGGCTCGAATTGATTTCTATCTCTTTACGTTTTCTGTTTATATATTATTCTGCTTTGTTTTTCCAGAATTAGTTTACAAATACAGTTTACTAACAAGCTTAAGGAATTTAAATATATCTTCTGTATTTGTACTTACTGTTTTTGGAGAGTAAGACCTTTGTGGTTTTGTACTCTATTGGAGATTAAAATCTACGTGATTTTAACGTTTGTGTCATTCTTTTACAGAAATGACTAATGATAATGTGAACCAAGTTGTTCCAACGGTGACTGCCAATACCTCAACGAGCCGAACAACACCGGTAGCATTGGCACCGGCGGAGAAACCTGAAAAATTTTCCGGGATTGATTTCAAGTGCTGGCAGCAAAAGATGTTCTTCTATTTGACTACTCTAAGTCTCCAGAAGTTCATCAAGGAAGATGTTCCCGCGCTGCCCGATGAAACTCCAGAAACTGAACGCTTTCTCGTGATTGAGGCGTGGAAGCATTCAGATTTTTTGTGCAAGAATTATATTCTAAGCAGGCTGGAGGATGCTTTGTATAACGTCTACAGTGGCGTGGAAACGTCAAAAGCACTGTGGACTACGCTTGATAAGAAATACAAAACCGAAGATACCGGGTTGAAGAAGTTCGTTGCTGCAAAGTTTTTGGACTACAAAATGGTAGATAGCAAGTCTGTTATTACCCAAGTCCAGGAATTGCAAGTGATTATTCACGATCTCCTTGATGAAGGTATAAATCAAATTAATACTGATGTTGAAAGTAGTAATCTTAGTATTTTTATTAACAGAAATTTCATTGAAGGTCTTGTCATCAATGAAGCATTCCAAGTAGCAGCGATGATTGAGAAGTTGCCTCCTTTGTGGAAGGACTTCAAAAACTACTTGAAACATAAACGCAAGGAGATGTCCCTTGAAGATCTCACTGTTCGGTTGAGAATCGAAGAGGACAACAAAGCTGCTGAAAAGAGAGGCCGTGGAAACTCAACAATAATGGGAGCAAATATTATTGAAGAGAACAAAAAGAGGAAGAAGGCTTCTGGACCGAAATACAACCCAAGCAAGAAGCGGTTCAGTGGAAATTGCTACAACTGTGGAAAAGCCGGACAAAAATCTACGGAGTGTCGTGCTCCGAAGAAAGACAAGAAGAAGGGTCAAGCAAACATGGTTGAAAAGCATGATGATGTTGTTGACTTATGTGCCATGCTTTCCGAATGCAACTTAGTGGGCAATCCTAAAGAGTGGTGGATTGATTCTGGAGCCACTCGCCATGTTTGTGGTGTTAGAGAAGCTTTTGCTACTTATGCTCCTGTTGGACCCGATGAGACGCTTTCTATGGAAATGCTGCAAAGGCCAAGATTGAAGGATGTGGGAAGATATTTCTCAAAATGACTTCCGGCAAAGTGGTGACTTTGAACAACGTTCTTCATGTTCCCGAGATTAGGAAGAATTTAGTCTCTGTTGGACTTTTTGTTAAGAATGGTTTTAAATGTATTTTTATTTCCGATAAGGTTGTAATAAGTAAGAACGAAATGTTTGTAGGAAAAGGTTACCTCACTGAGGGCCTTTTCAAGCTGAATGTAATGGTTGTCGAAAATAATAATAAAATTTCAGCTTCGTCTTACTAACTTGAGTCAAATGAATTATGGCATATATGTTTGGATCATGTTAATTATAAAACCTTGCAGAAAATAATTAATTTGGAAGTATTGCCTAAATTTGAATGCGACAAATCAAAATGTCAAATATGTGGGGAATCTAAGTATGTTAAAAATCCTTATAAGTCAGTTGAAAGGAATTCAGATCTTTTATATTTAATTCACACAGATATTTGCGATATGAAGTCAATACCATCTCGCGGTGGAAAGAAGTATTTCATAACTTTTATTGACGATAGTACTCGATATTGCTATGTTTACTTACTTAATAGTAAAGATGAAGCAATAGACGCATTCAAGCAATACAAAAATGAAGTTGAAACGCAACTTAACAAGAAAATCAAAATGATAAGAAGTGATAGGGGTGGTGAATATGAATCTCCTTTTGAACAAATATGTTTAGAATATGGAATTATTCATCAAACAACGGCCCCTTACACGCCCCAATCCAATGGGATTGCAGAAAGAAAGAATCGTTCATTAAAGGAGATGAACGCATTATTGATAAGTTCTGGTTTGCCACAGAACTTGTGGGGGGAAGTCGTTCATACGGCTAGCCGAATACTAAATCGAGTACCCCCATAGCAAAACACAATCCATTCCATATGAAAAATGGAAAGGAAGGAAGCCCAACTTGAATTAGTTTAAAGTGGGAGGTGTTTGGCAAAAGTGCAAGTTCCTAAACCCAAAAGGGTAAAAATAGGACCGAAAACCGTTGATTGTGTTTTCATAGGATATGCGACTAATAGTAAAGCATATCAATATCTGGTTCATAAATCAGAAAATTCCGACATTCATAATAATACGGTTATAGAATCAGATAATGCTGAGTTCTTTGAAAATATATATCCTTATAAAAAGGAATGTGAGTCGATTGGTGAAGGATCTAAACGACCTCGGAAAGAAACAAAAGAAAGTACACTTAATCAGGAGGATCCAAGACGTAGTAAACGTCAAAGAACGTCTACTTCATTTGGACCGGATTTTGTGACTTTCTTATTGGAAAATGAGACTCAAACATTTAAATAAGCTATGTCTTCTTCGGAAACATTATTTTGGAAAGAGGTAGTCAATAGTGAAATAGAATCCATACTGAACAACCATACATGGGAATTGGTTGATCTTCCTCCAGAAAATAAACCGTTGGGTTCTAAATGGATCTTTAAGAGGAAAATGAAAAATGATGGCACTATTGACAAATTTAAGGAAAGACTTGTGGTCAAAGGGTATAGACAACGAGAAGGTCTTGGCTATTTTGATACATACTCTCCAGTTACAAGAATTACGTCCATACGAACGTTAGTAGCGTTAGCTGCAGTTTATGGTCTTGAAATTCATCAAATGGATGTTAAGACAACCTTCTTAAATGGAGAGTTGGAGGAAGAAATTTACATGGAACAACCTGAAGGGTTTGTGGTTCCAGGTAAAGAAAAGAAGGTATGTAGACTTGTTAAGTCCCTTTACTGACTAAAACAAGCACCCAAACAATGGCATGCGAAATTTGACCAAACAATGTTGTCAAATGGTTTTAAAATAAATGAATGTGATAAATGTGTGTACATTAAAAATGTTCCAAATCACATAGTCATTGTTTGCGTATATATGGATGATATGCTGATAATGAGTAAGGACATTGCCAACATAAATACGACTAAGCGCATGCTAACTGGCAAGTTTGATATGAAAGACTTGGGAGTTGCTGATTTAATTTTGGGAATTAAGATCCATAAGACTTCTCAAGGTCTGGCACTGTCACAATCTCACTATATTAAGACAGTACTTGAAAAATTCAAGCACTTGGGCTTTAAAGTTGTAAAGACTCCAATTGACGTGAATCTTGCATTAGCAAAGAACAAAGGCCAAAGCATATCACAATTGGATTATGCTCGTGTGTTGGGTTGCTTAATGTACATCATGAATTGTACACGACCAGATATATCTTGTGCTATAAGTAAATTGAGTCGATATACGAGCAATCCAGGTCAATCTCATTGGATGGCCATGAAATGAGTTTTGGGGTATTTAGTACATACCCAGGACTTTGCTTTGCACTACAGTAAATATCCTGCGGTCATTGAGGGATACTGTAATGCAAATTGGATCACTGGATCAACTGATTCCAAGTCAACAAGTGGATATGTATTCACTATTGGTGGAGGAGCGGTATCTTGGAAGTCGTCCAAACAAACTTGTATTGCCCGCTCTACAATGGAGGCTGAATTCATAGCCTTAGATAAAGCCGGTGAAGAAGCTGAATGGCTCCGAAATTTCTTGGAAGATATTCCATTTTGGCCCAAACCGTTGGCACCAATATGCATACATTGCGATAGTCAAGCGAAATTGGAAGGGCTGGGAGCGCTATGTATAACGGTAAATCTCGTCATATATGACGAAGACATAAAACCGTTAGGCAATTACTCTCTAGAGGAATTATCACGATTGATTATGTAAAGTCAAGTGATAATGTGTTGGATCCACTTACAAAAGGCCTAACTAGAGAGGTAGTTGAGAAATCATCAAGGGGAATGGGACGGTGGCCGAGAACAAGTCATAGTGGCGGTAACTCTACCTAGAAGACTGAAGATCCCAAGATCTACGTTCAAGGAGATCAAACAAAGTCATTAATGACGGTTCAACATTGTCAACTAAACTTTTGGTCCATTCTCGTGATGGGACAATGTTCATTACCAAGGATAAAGCATTAAGGCTTTTTAATAATTTCTAAATTTGATACGGGGTATATCAAATAGTGTATCTACGGGATGACACGTTTAGGAATCACCTATGTAAGTGTGAAGTGTTAGCCGCTTCAAGGAGAACTTTGTAAGGCCACTACGCACTTATGAAATCAGGCGGTGTTCATGGCTGAAACGCACACAACAATGAGAATCAAAGACGGTTAAGGGTTGGTTGTGTGACTTATGGTTGTCTAGGTATACACCAAAGTTCGTCGGTTCAAAGATATCAAAATCTACCGATTGATCGAGTATACCCGACATAAGTTCACTACGGAAGTTCAAAGGGAAACCTACTTATCCAGATGCAATTAATCCTTGCTTGCGAATCACACAGTTTTTCATGCATATTTCCGTGATATAGCCATTCCCCATTCATGTGGGGGATTGTTGGGATTTTAAGTATATGATATACTTAAAATAGGGTGAATGGGAAATGGAGGGAAATGAAATTTTTAAGTAAAATTTTAAGTTTCACCCCTTGGCAAAGGGACATTGTCCCATATTGGAAGAGGAAGAGGTTTTTTATGGGTATATAAGCAATTTCTCTTCTTCTAACTCTTAAAGAGTTGAGAAGAAGGCAAGCCTCGCGCCGTCATCGTCGTCGCTCGCTCGGCTCGGCTCGGCTCGGCTTCGGCTTCGGCTTCGGATTTGGTCAAATGATCGATTGATTGATTAATTTTTTGGACCAAATTTATTTGTTAATAGTAAAATATCAACAGAAATGTTATTAAATATTTATTTTAATAACAGAATATTAATATTAAATCCAATCCGTTTTTCAGTTGTGTAACTGAAAATTAAACTACCCTCTTCAATTTTTCCTCTTTATTTTCCCTCTTTATTGTTGAGTAAATAGCCATTTATGTTATGGCATTTTTGCGGTGGCCATTTTGCATAAACAGTCATTCTGAAGAGTTGCACCTCTTCAGATTTCAGCCCAACTTTGGCTATAAATACAAGACTATTCTGCTCAGAATTTCAATACGAATTTTCTGAGTTCTTCTCCTTTCTTCTGCATGTTTTAACTTCAAAGAAAGCAACAGTAAGTGTGATTTGCTACCGAAATTTGTGTTCGCTGAAACACTGGGGTTTGAAGTACCACTACACCAGTGTGTAATTCGTTCTATCCTGGGAGGAAATAATCCATAACCTTGGGTACTAGGAGGGGATTACATTCCTTAAGGAAACACTGTGATTTCAGTGGGCTCGAATTGGTTTTTGTTATTTCGTTTACATTTCTATTTATGTTATTTTATTTTCTCCAAAATTGTTTTACAAATACAGATTACTAACAACCTTTTCCATAGAAGGTACATGACCCATCATGAGGATGTTACTTCTCACATTAGCGTAAGTGTCATTCAAGCCAGACAAAAACTGAATGAGTTGTTGGGCCTCTTTGAGTTCATGAACAACACCACAAGTTCAAGGTTTACCCAGAGATAAGGTGTTGAGTTCATCCCACAGACCTTTAAGCTTAGTGAAGTAACCAGCTATATTAGAAGAACCTTGTGTAGTAGAAGAAATTGCTCTCTGAAGACTGGTAAAAGAAAGATATTTGATTCCTCAAATCTCTCTTCTAGGTTATCCCAGACATCTTTAGTAGTTTTATAGTAGAGGACAGTTTTGCAACGTCTTTTGAAAGTGAATTCATTATCCAAGCCCGAACCATATTTGTTACACATTTCCCAGTTGTGAAAATTTTCTGAATTTGCGGTAGGTTTAGTTAAGGTTCTATATTCAATTAGTTGAATTTTGTTCTTCGCAGAAAAGCATTCCCTCTTTCCACTCCCCTTAACTCGTATAGGAAAAAGAAGTAGAGACTAACATAACTCCAGGAGTGTCAGATGAATGTAGAAAAAGTAGATGTAGGGCAGCATTCGAAGGAGAAGACGAGCTCCCTGGAGTAACGTAACATTCGAATGAGAAGACGAGGTTCCAGTCATGTTTACACACTAACACCAAGTGTAACAAACATATATAAATCCAGCAAGAACTAAGTAATGATACTGCAAAAACTATACCAATACAGTACTTAAGCAAGAAAATTGAGAGTAGATAGAGATATCACCACGATGCGAAGTCGAGGTACGAAAGGCCAAGAAAACTTTAATTCCAATTTTCCTTGAACTAGAGATGCACCAGAGAAAATTGTCTCAACAATACGACAAAGACGACTGTAGAGAAGGAAAATCACCTCGAAAAAATCAGTTTTGACCAGAAAACCAAATAGAGACGTGACGAGCGTAAAATACAACACAAAATTTACGCTCACTAGTCAAAGATAGTATATAAAATATCTTCTTCACAGGATTCGATTTAAACAATGTTCAAGTAAATTCTAGATTAAATTAATGCTATTCAGTAGGGGTGTACATAGGTCGGGTTGGTTCGGATTTTACAATTATCAAACCGAACCAATTGTGTCGGGTTATTAAATCTAAAGACCAAACCAAACCGATAAAACTCGGGTTTTTCAATCTCGGTTTTTCTCGGGTTATTCGGGTTTTTTCCGGTAAAATCTTCTTAGAACAAAACATATAACTTGTGCTCAAAATATTTCTTTAATCCTAGTAAGATACAACTATATAAAGTACTTTCTAAGAAAATAATAAAAAATATGAGATGTGTCATGGCATTATCCTAAAATATTCAACAATAAAGACAATAAAATTATGTAATATAAATATTGCTAATTAAAAAGTCATAATAAAAATAAACATAATCTAAAAGTACTGAGTCATACTAAAATAAGTAGACTAATAAGGGAGTATTAATTACATGACTAAACGCTAAAGAAAAAATAAAAATAGGTCATGCATTTTTATCTAAATTATTGCAAACAAAAAATAGATATTCAATACATTCCCGTTAGTAGTATTGAACTGAATGTCTTATGTTAGCATTAATATTGATTTGATTTTGGTTTGGGCTTTTGTTAGCATTATTTAATTTACCAATATTAATGGCTATAAAATTTATTGGAACATTCAAAAGTTCTAGGTCCAACCTTGAAATAATACCTTAAAAGATAAAATTATGAAATTTTTTAAGAAATATTTATAAATTACATCACAATAAGTATATTTATATTTTTAATATATCTAAAATTTCTATATATTTAAGTCGGGTTGATTTGGTTTCGGTTTGACTTTCTTTAGTTAAAACCAAACCAAACCAATTATAGTCGGGTTTTTTTTCCAACACCAAACCAAATCAAAACAAACCATAGTCGGGTTTTTTTTCTCGGTTTGACTCGGATTATCGGGTTGGTACGGTTTGTCGGTTTTCTTTGTACACCCCTACTATTCAGGATGTTCACACTTTGGTTTGGGATGTGTACGGACTACAATTAACAATTAAAAATAAAACAATTGGCAATTGATCGCAAAGAACTAGAGACTAGCAGAATTAGATTGTTATATATGTGAGAGGGTCATGACATGATAAGTGTAAGATTGTTATCCTGAAATTGACACCGTTTAATTTCACTATTAATGATCTATTGATTCTCTCGAATTCAACAGGTTATTATCCTATTATTCTGACACAGGTTTCTCTCTCGATTAAACCTATACCGTTCAAATAAGCTAATATGAAGTGCGGTGAAACTTACAAGAATCTATTGGTAAGAATGGTCTAAGAGAAATTTCTCTCGAATATTTCTCAATCTGAATTCAACAAGTAGATCACAAAGCTCTTTCAATTACATTAAAGAAGTACCAAAATAAATTAAGGCATGCTCTGCAAAAATATTCAATATTACGCTCCTCTTCCGGTTAAACACAATAATGAATATAATCACAACTAGAGTTCAAACTCTTCCAACAAATTCAAGTAATCAAACAATAATCAAATCCATAGATAACAATCAAGTCACTAAATCATGTCAAACCCTGAGGTAAACTACTCCATAATTACGGAGAAAGTCATCATAAATGGAGTTAAAGAATAAGAATGCATTAATCCAACGTTACAATCCAAACTCGCCTATTGATTGGTAGAAGGAAGATGAAATCTTGTGTCTTGAAGCTTCCTGTGCTCTGCAAAAGCTCCCAAGGTCAAAAGTCCTCTAAAAATTGTATTTTTGATGTATTTATACTATGTAGGAATGGGCCCGGACAAAACTACCATTTTCAAGCCGAAGTGGGACAATTGGACCACGAAAATACACTATTGCGTCGCGCCATGCGTCACCCCATGCGCCGCATTAGTGAGGATCTTCAGAGAGTTAATTTTTTTTACTCTGTAGGAATTTTGCACTAGCGCCCCATGCTCCGCGGCGCATGGCGCGGCGCGGTAGTGCATTTTTCTCAGAGTAATCTCTTTATCTCACTTTTTTTTATATCCAGACTTGGTCCTCGGCCCCCGAACGTGATCATGATTTAATTTCTTGGGCATCTATTCAAACTTGAAAGCTCCAAATCATCCATTTTATCTCCAAACTCGCTTCTTCACTCGAAATCACATCCTACACAATATAACATACGTAATAAGTACAAAGCGTTAACAATTAGGCTCAAATACAATCAAAGTATAGTAATTAGAGTGTAAAATGTACCTAAAACACGAGTTCCTAGTCTACCATCAAGACGCCGATCACCAGAGATTTCATTGTACTCGTGAAGAAGACGACGGGAGTATCCAGGATTCACTCTGATACCATGTCAAGATCAAGAATTGCAAGGAGATAGACCAATTTTTGGATTGAACCTTAATTGAATGAAGAAGAAGCGAGCATCGAAGAGAGAATTCTAGAAGCAGATTTTTTCATCATCTGCGTGTATTTCTCTCAAGTGTACAATGCCCTATTTATATTTACAGGTAATAAATGAATAAAGTGTTTAAAAACAAATACAGTATACATGCATTTGCAGCTATACTATGTTGGGCCTCCCATGTTCGTTGGGCCTGGTCCATATCAAAATAAGTAACTCCAACAGAATATCATGAGTAAATACATTTATATTGGTATGAATTACGGAGATGTTATATACAACATACTACTCCATAGAGCATTTCTTACATATGTCAAATTAACTGGTGGTGAACATACTTCTAAACTATTGCAGCAAATAAATAAATTTTATACAAAATATCCTATACCTAATCCCAAAAACAATAAAGGAAATCTTGTTCGGATTATTATTTGTAGGCATTCTTGGTAAGAGGCGATCTTGATTCGCGAAGTCTTCTTTCATTCACCAATAACCTTGCAAACCTGTCACCAAAAGATATATACAAACACTTAATGAGTTAACTTTTTCATATTTTCAAATTAAGATAACTTCAAGTGATTGTATATATTAAGTTCAACTTAATTACTCAGAGAACAAATTAAATTATATTATTCACAAAGGACAAGAGAAGACTTTTCTAACACTTTTTCTAGTTGTCCCTGTTTTTTATACACAAAGTTTACCATTTTGCACATGTAGCCAATAAGAGCATAATTTTGTTTTTAAACTTTTGACATATTTCCCACTCTTAATTTTATCAAAGTATTATCAATATTTTAATACCTTTTAAGAGCGTCTTCATTAGTTCCTCCTTTAGGAATTGGTTCTGCCAAACCTGTTTCCAAATTTACCCTTGAAAGTGGCTTCTTTAGTAAATTTTGCCCTATTTCCACTAGCCTTTCCAAATTTTCCTTTGTGGCTATATCCACTGAGGCTTCTGTTCCACTCAGTTCATCCTCCTGTTAATTATGAATAATCAAGAAAATATTAATCAACCGCTATAATAAAAGACAGCCTCATTCACAAAGTATTTCGCGTTCACGCAGGGTTCGGAGAAGGGTCACACTCCACGGGGTGTGATTAGGCAGCCTACCCTGATGCAGGTATCAGTGGCTGATTCCATGGCTCGAACCCGCACAAAGCATCTCGCGTTCACGTAGGGTTTGGGGAAGGGCCGCACCCCAAGGGGGTGTGATGTAGGCAGCCTACCCTGATGCAAGCATCAATGACTGATTCCACGGTTCGAACACGTGACCTATAGGTCACACAGAGACAACTTGATTGTTGCTCCAAGGCTTCTACTATAGTAAAAGAAGCATAATTAAGAATGAAAATGACATTACATACTTGAATTCGAAGGTAATTATCATCACAGTGAAGAGCTTGGAAAACAACAGAGTTATGGTAATCAACCAAATCAGCACTTGATTGGGTGAATACTTCGATTAGTGGTGTGGATCCTTTGTGAAATAGCCAATTCACAATACCCCATTTGGCTGCCATTGATGCATTATATTTATGTTCACATTTTGCAGATCCTGTCCCTATTGATATTACAAGGAAACGCCCATAATCCATTGGTTTTATTGGGAAGAAATCTGGATTGTCCTTCAATATTTCTTTGCTTACTTCTGATACTGCGATCAAAGCCTGAAAAACACATGCCAGCATCTTTTTAGCATTTTCACAGTTGAGTAAATTTCACCTTTGACGTTACTAGGAAAATGAAAAGGGTTAGTTTCTATTAAATAAGAAGAATTAAACTAAATAACCGCTCACTCAACCGCTTAAAGTTAACATAGCTGGCATATGTATATATAATATAAACATGTATAATCAGTGTATAATATATAATGTATATCGCTAGAAAAAGTAATATATAGTTAATCTAACCGGTTATTTAGGTAAAAATCTCGAGAGTAATAATTAGTTAGTAGTATATTAATAGAGTGCTTACCGGATTATTTGCAGCAACACCACCATCAATGAGATGATGTTCTTTTACATTGCCTTTGGTATCCTCAACTTTAAAATAATGAGCAGGAAGATAAGTAGGAGCTGCTGATGTACTCATACAAATATCAGACAGTTTTGCATCATAACATGCCGATCGTTTCGTCTGCATCCAAATAATTACTCATGTTTGTGTCAAACCACATTAGTTAATATGATTAAGTGATAAATTAAAATGGACTAAGACAGATGTACCTCATAAGTGGAGAAGATGGTAGGCTGCAGTTTCATGATATCAAAAGTAGGAATGACAACGTTAGTAATTGTATTGCTAAGACGAGTATCTTTCAGTTTCTCCTTGACAACTTCATGCAGGTACTTCCCATCGTATTTTGGTCCTATTATAGCTTGCACCATGTTCCCAATTGGAGCAAACAACCCGCTGCATATTTGTCAATTAGTCAAAATAGTAAAGGGAACTTGGTGCTTTTAATATAGTATACATATAGATATGGATCGATGTGTATATACCACTTCTTTTGTGGAAAGATCTTTGGACAATGCTCTAGGTAGAATGGTGTAATATCTTTGGCTGCATAAAGTGGACGACCATTTTCATCAGGAGCAGTTAACATGGCCGTCACAAGACCACCTGTGCTCGTTCCAGCAATCACATCAAAGTAATCAGCAAGTCTCGCATCGTTACCATCTAACTCCTGCAAATTTCATGCAAAAATTAAAGCCATAAAAGAGGAAATGGATCAATCGTTATATGTAATATATACATATGTATATATAAGAAATTTGACCTGAAGTTGAGATTCAAGAAAACTGAGAATGGTAGCTGGAATAATTCCGCGAATGCCACCTCCATCAATGCTAAGAACAGTGATCAAATCTCCGTAAGTTGGAGGTTGGATTTGAGATGTTTTTCTCTCCATTTGTGATGATTTAATATTCTAATTAAACTGATATTCTAATCAAAAGAGGATAATAAAACTGATTATATATAAATGAATAATCTTACTATAATAATTAAGATCTAGAAGGCTTGGACAAACTGTTGAACTTATGAAGTGTATGAATTATGAGAATATTATTGAAGTGGTTTATGATATTCTTTGCAATGTATAAGGAAACATATTTATAGGCCTCGCTCTCGAGAGACTTGGTGACTTAAGGGTCAATGATTGACTTATCAAATGGAGAATGTTTCTATGAAAAGTTAAAGAAATTTCTGGGAAATATGTAGCAATGAGGACTGAATATCGTGAAGCGAAAATTAAACACTCTAGAGAATTGGTATTATTCAATTAAATAGGAAACAACAAAAATAAACATTTGAATTTTCTTATACTAAAAATACTTCTTGTTCAGCATGCAAGATTAAAGCCGCCAGCGTAAAGTATTATTACTCGTACAAGTTTGTGTGGTTATGGATTGGACCACATCTAAGTACGTACTATGGACTTTCTTAGATTTGATTTGTCAAACTAGTGAATCTTTTTTGTTTTCTTGGTTCAACCATTTGGTATCTGGAACTTAGTAACAGGATTCGCTGTATAGGGCACCTTAAGGGAAAGTGTTCGCTACCAAAAAATTTTCTACTTTTGGGGCTCGAATTCGAGATCTTTAATTAATGGCCAAGAAATCTTATGCATCCCGCTACATCCGTTGGTGCATGGTAACCTAACCTTGTGAGATTATTTGCCTTATTCTTAGTCTTAACTTCTTTATTTTAAGTGCTAATATCTCTTATCGTGAAAGAAATGAGATTAAATTGAGAGAATTAGTATTAAGGACAACTTTCTTAGATTTGACTTGTCAACCTACTGGAATTTATTTCGTTTTATGGTTTAACTACAGTATAACCTCGCAATAACAGCCTCGTTTGTTCCGGATATTTTTGAATGTTATAGTGAATTGTTGTTATAGAGAACATTTATTATAATATAATAGAACATGAAATTTGGTTCCAAGAAAACTTGGTTTTTATAGTAAAATGTTATTATATAAGGATGTTGTAATAGAGAAGTCTGATTGTAGTTGGTATCCGGAACTGAATGACCTGACTAATCTATATTCGCTATATAGGGCAAGCACTCCCTATATATCAAAAATTTATCTACTCCCACGGCTCGAACCAACGACTTTTAATTAATGGCGATGGGATCTTGTCCATCCCATTACATCTATTGGTGGCAACCTTGTGAGATTATTCGCCTTATTCTTTGTCTTATTATTTTAAGCGCTGATATTTCTTATCGTGAAAGCAATGAGTTTAAATTGAGAGAATTAGTCAAATTAAGTCGTCAAGAGCATATCTCTTGTTGCATACGAAGAGTATTACTAGTCTCTTGTACTCCCTATCATTGAAGCTGAACTTTTCAAGCTTCTTTAATTTATTCAAAGAGATTTTCCCTACGAAAACACATAAAACACTGTCATCTTATACTCGATAATAATAATATTGCAAATTAACACAATAATTTTCTAAGTAGAATAGTAAACGATGTACTTTTTAATATAATGTACCTTTTTAATTTCCTCACTCAAATCACATGCATCAGAACTTTTGGTATCTATTTCTTTATATCTCAAAGATTATTTATAACTAGAGTAATTTCAAACTATAAGGACGTCCTGGAATGTAATTCGTATGTGTAGTCAATTGTTGTACTTACCTCGTTGGTGACGGGTCTTTGTATTAAGAAATTTATATGTTATTGAGAAATATTCATAAAGCACTATCTTTTAGTGGTAATTAGCTATCTATAGATACCATTGCTATATTACGGATCGTAGATACGTTTTCTGTTGTTATAAGATGTATTAAATGTATTTAAGCTACTGTATTCATGAATACAGTAGCAAAAATAGGCGTGAATCAGGGAAGTCAAGCTAATCAGTTGTTGTATTCGAGTGTATTCGACTGTATTCATGGCGTGAAACATGGGATTACAGCTGGACAAATTATTGTATTCGACTGTATTCACGGCGTGAAACAGGGGATTACACTGTTTTTAAACGGAAAGTGAATTAATTAACATAATAGACTCCTAATATAACTCAACAAACTCAATTATAACACACAAATTTTGTATTTCCAGTTATAAAAAAGATTCTCAACTGAAAAACACCCCAAAAACATAGCAATCTTCAGAGAAATTATATAATACATCTGAATACAGAAATTATATTAATTAAAAAAACATATGAATACATTCGTGGCATATAGCGAGACAGTGAATACAATGAAATACATAGAATACAGCGGGATGCATTGAAATACAATGAAAAAAAAGACGGTGAATACAATGAAATACATGGAATGCAGCGAGATACCTTGAATTACAATGAAAAAAAAAGACAATGAATACAATGAAATACATGAAAATACAGCGTGATACGTTGAAAATACATTGAAATATATTAACAGAAATCTTCTTCTTCATCGCGATTAATTGAATACCAGGGCTTCTGATTTGATTGAAAAGATTAGCCTTTTTTGTATTTGCAACGGATTTCTTCATCGCCTTTTGTATCTTTGGAGCAGAAGTATTTGATAATTTTACTTTATTCTTCTTCTTCATCGCGATTAATTGAATACTAGGGCTTCTAATTTGATCGAAAAGATTAGTCTTTTTTGTATTTGCAACGGATTTCTTCATCGCCTTTTGTATCTTTGGAGCAGAAGTATTTGATAATTTTACCTCATTCTTCTTCTTTGTCTCGATTAATTTGATTGAAAAGATTCAGTCTTTTTTTGCTCGACTCGTCCTTTCTGGAGCTTCGATTCGGAAATGCTTGCTAGGGTTTCTCGTAGGATTGAGATTGAGCATCGTGTTTTCAGTGAATAGGGAAAGAGAATGGCATGTATCAAAGTAGAGAGAGAAAGAAAATAGTGTAACTGAATAGCGTATTTAGTGGCTTAGGGGTAGAAGGTAACCAAAATTAGATATTTTTGCTATAAACATTAAAAGGTATC
Organism: Nicotiana attenuata; assembly: GCF_001879085.1. Classification (NCBI taxonomy): domain Eukaryota; kingdom Viridiplantae; phylum Streptophyta; class Magnoliopsida; order Solanales; family Solanaceae; genus Nicotiana; species Nicotiana attenuata. Next base: position 351,731 of record NW_017670527.1, read on the forward strand.
TATAGAATATAATTTTTTTAAATGGTATTTATTTAAAATAAATAAGGTGTTAACCTTTGCTATAGGAGGTAAAAATTTCTTTATTAAATACCTATAAATATTTAACTGTAAACCCAATAATTATTGTATACATAGATCGAGATCATTGTAGGAACTCAAAAATTCAAATAATGGATCCGCCTCTGTCTATATAATCGTCATACCAGCCTCCATTAATATAAATCATGACCCTATTGAGTAGTTTCTGCATATGACCTGTTCTTGTCATTTATGCTACTATACATGCATTTGTTTGCGCAACCACTAACGTGTGTCAAAAGCAATAGCTAGCCATAGGACATTCTCTCTTGTCTACATATTTAGGTTATTTCATTAGACTTAATGAAAGATTAAAACCTGAATTTATATAACCGATATCGGCCCTACCCACTTTCTCAGCACAATGGCAGAGATTGCATTATGAAATGGATAGGATGAAACGGCGGTTAAGTATTTGGTAAAGTTCCCATAGATATTTAATTGTACACTACATATTATGCTCTATTGTTTTTGTTTTTCTTTTTAAAAAAATGAGAAATAAGCTAGCTAGCTACTTCCATTTGGTAAAGAATACAATTGTGCGTGTAATGCCTAATGTTGTTGTTCGATTTACAGTGTCAGGCTTAGGTCATAGCACAGAGGCCGCGTTATTAATTTATTTCATTTAATGATTTTATTATTCTTCTTTTAATTGGTTATGTGATAGTAATTTGTTTTTTTTCTTTTCTATTTTGGTGAGTAATAACTTGATTGTTTTATCTAAATACATAAATAAACTTAAAACATGAAAACCAACACAAACTTGGAAAAGCCATAACACATTCTGATACGTGATTGTCATTTTATCTTTTCGTTTATTTTGTTTTCTCGTATAGGATGTCTTGTCAATACGATTATAACTAAGTACTAATTAAATTCCAAAGGGGATCAAAAGTAGATAATTCAGCATTTCTAAAAGCTAACAATTTTTGGACAACTGAAGACATGCAGGAGGAGTACATCTCTTACGAATCCTGCAAACAAATCGTAGGTTGCCCCATTAAAGAACTGTAATGGTCCTCCTCATTGAGTGAGTTTCTTCATACAAGGGTTATAGCACATCAAAATCATCATCAATTCGAAAGCTGAATTCTGAGAATAAGAAATGAATCAGCAATAAACACACGGGAATTTGGGGCAGAGGATCTTTTCACCCGCTAGAAAATCACAGTATTCATCGTCCACAAAATTCCAGTCGAACGGAAACCATGTATACTAATACTTGCCACCAATTATTTGCTTGTAACAGTGGGTTGAAAATTGTCCAGAGTTTGAAACTGAAGTGCACTTCATGGGGCCAGCTAAATTCGTATCTCAGATAACAGAGAAATGGGGGATAAAACTATGTCAATTTTACTGGAAGATTATTATGCCGTTATCAATTCACAACTGGGAACATAACATGCAATGTTGAGCTTCTAGAAAGATGAGGAGAAGCTGAACTGCACACCAGTCTTCCCTCGGTCATGCTCTTGCTGCTTCAGTATGTAGCAGTAATTAACCTGGTGATATAATCAAAAAGTCAAGCACTTGAGACAGAATAGTTCAAAGAATTTATGTCCAATATCATCCTGTAATTTCGACTCTTATCAAACTACATTTATGTGTCTGAACATCTGATACCGAATTCAGATTTAGATAATTATTGGGCCATAGGTGTTGCCAAAGGCAAGAAACATAGAAAACTGCCAAAAAATTGGACTTATTGCCCAAAGCACACAGCATTTTTGAAGGAGCTTTAGTGGAGAATGGCGCAATTGAAGAGCAAATAAAAATTATATATATGTGATACAAGAAAAAAGATAAAAGCTTTATTTTGCATGGTAAAAACACCCACCCAACCCAGAAGTGCACCACTTGCTTGTTCTCACTTTGCTCCCATTGGTGACTCAAGCTCCAACCAAAGGTTTGGAATGGAGGGTCCTTACCAATAGGATATACCTCCCATTGTCAATGCAAGCAAAACACTATAAAGCCAAAAAGCATTTATATGGATAATGGAATTGAAAAATTATACAATTAAGTGAAATGTATGAAGTGATGAAAGGCCAATTTTGTTGGTGTTGTTGTTGTATAAATTTCAGATGCAAAAATACCCTCGTTTCTTATTTAAATTTACAAAATAGTTTCTTACACTAAATCCTAAATTTATCTGTCCTAAAAGCTCAGACATTCATTCTTCCATTTACGAGCTATGAATATCATGTCATGTCGCCCTCGTGGGTGCAGGCCTATGAGCAACGAGACACGCCTTAGTATATGCACTAAGGCGCCATCAAAGTGAGGTGAAACGTCCAGCTTGCACTACAACTAGTTTCAGGTTTTAAGTGCGCTTCAACCGAGTTTTTAACAACACTGAGTAATAATCCCAAAGCATCATCTTCACTTCAGTAGCTAATGCAAAGAAACTAAGTCACCCCCCCCCCCCCCAAAACCTTACCTTTTCCCAAAACCCCCGAGGAAAAAAGGAACATTTCTTTTTTTTTTTTTATAACTGAAAGATCCCCGAGGGCCTATTGCGCACGGGAGCTCAGCCCTCTACCCTTCTCCACTTAAGTACCATGCTTTTGCCTACAGCATGGTTCGAACTTAAGTTGCTCGGACATGGGTGCGGGTATCCGATACGCATGCAAATCTAGAGGTCGGATCTTTCGAGATTTAAATTCTAAACTTCGGGGATACGGAACCTAGTACAAATATGGGTGCAAGATCCGGCTAAAAATAATTCAAAAAAACAAAAGTACAAAAATATCTCTGAAATACTTACGTATAGCTTGTAAAGTGTGGATTTCTTTTTTATTCTCAAGTTGTAGATAAGTAAAGGATTGATTTTCTAGATAAGGTATGCTATTTTATTCAAATTTACCCTAGTTTTAGTTCTTGTTTCGGGAATCAAATTGTATTCTCGTCTCGAATTTTTCCGTCTGTCATGGTCAAAGTACCCAAAATTGTTTGGCCACATCCCATACGCACACCCATATTAGTGTCGCACGGATGCGGCACCTAAACTGTCGTGTCTGAGCAACTTAGGTTCGAACCCATGATAAAGGCTAAAAAAAGAAACATTTTCTTTCAATGTAATTTCTATTCTTATTTCCTAAATCAAGATAGCAAGCCATCATAGGCTCCACATAGCAGAAAGACTAGCTTAACCAAACTAAATTCAATCTCTTCCCAACAGATTATTTGCTTCAATGGTTAAGGTGCATCACTGAGCAATGTCTTTCAAGAAAATTCTTCTACAAACATTCTTGACAACATTCCTCTCCTAAACCCCCTCACTCCTCCAGAACCTCGCTCTGTGCCTCTCCCATCCACCCATCTTTTAACAGGATGACCTGTCCAAAGACACCATATTATTTATCAGGTGGTCAGAATTGAGTCTCACTTTTGTTCTTCACCCCCAGACGTGGAAACTCCTGTAAATATCGGTTTGAATGGTGCAACAGCAAAAAAGACATGTAGCTTGTATGTGCATAATGGACATGGGAACAAATTTCACAGCGAAGAAGGAAAATCCACAAGCAGATCTTAACATGGGTTAGTTACCTCCATTCGGAAGAGCTTGGTCGGTACAATGACACCAAATCCAGCTGAAGCTCGGAATGATTCTTGGAATTTCTGTAAAGACAAATCTTTATACGCATTTTCTGTTAATTTGTTCAGGCTTCCGGTACAAGCAAAAGCATGGCCATGAATCCCAGCTTCTCTTAATACCCGCAACGGTAGATCAAAAGAAAGGTCCGCAAAAGCAGTAACAGCGAGATCTCCTCCCACAAAATCCATTGTGGAAGCTGCATCATAGCTCTCATCACTGGAATTCTCTACAACTTGCCTTCTAGGTTCAGCAGGTCCCAATCCCCTGGTCTTGAAGCCCAATAAAGATGATGGCCCCCCAAGTGCACAAACTGGAGAAGAATTACCACCCAGGAAAAATTTCTCAGGTAAAAAGGTAGGCAGACTTAAGAACCCACTTCCCCATGGGACAGTTACACCAGCAGAAATACCAATGTTGAGAGCAGCATTATAAAATCCTAGAGGTAAAGCATAGCGGAAGTCCAACTCCTGTTCAGAAATCCATAAGTTTTGTTATACTGTGGATCTGATAGTTCAGAAGTATACATATAGGTTCAGAATCAGACTGTCATAATGGTGGGAAATATATGTTTGATAGATACCAGGCAAGATGGCCATAACGAGTTACAGAACCATTCTACTGCCACTAGCAGTCACCTAAATGACAGTGAGATACAGATTACATCTGAAACAACAAAACAGAATGGGTAGAAGGAAAACTGCAGTTAAATCTAACTGTTCAACATCAAAAGAAACCTAGATATCACACTAGTAACAGAAGTTATTTAAGAAAAACTTAAAGAGGTTTCAGTCACACAGACGGAAAATCTATTTCAGGAAAATATATATATATATATATATATATATATATATATATATATAGAGAGAGAGAGAGAGAGAGAGAGAGAGTAACAGATAGTGAACTGTACGAACCTGACGGAGAAAGCGTAACCCCCGGTGATCTGGTAGGAGGCCACCAATTTGAGAAGACGAAAGAAAGGCATATCCTCGGGTTGGTCTCAGAGGAGAGTTCCTCCTATCGATTTTAAATGTATACTTTAGAGCTGAAATTAAACTATGTCCAAGCTGTCTCCTCACTGCTCTCGATGACATTTGTGATGGGTCAGTCAAGGCTCGCCAATAGAGACTGTATGCCAAATCATGGCTTCTGGATGACAGTAGGCCAAGAGAAAGTCCCAAAGCTCGTTCTTTGTAAGAAGAGAACTTCAGCCAATCTTGAGAAAGAAGAGATAATCGAGCTGTCACAGGGGTGATCAATCTTTTGAATCTGGGTAGAGACACACCAGCACTAACCTCTGAAGTCAGGTCCCAGCCATAAGCCAAAGACCCATCCCATATGTCCCCATAACCTAACAAGTTTTTCAGCTTCAATGAACCTTCAAGGGACCAAGCTCTAGCCTACAGAAGCAAATTGAAGTTTTAATCAAAATCCAAGAGAAAAAACAGCATCTGATGCAAGCATGCTGCTTCTATAATTTCAAAGCATGTTCACACACCATGTGAGAGAACCCAATATATTGTTCACCAATAGCAAGATCACAGAACAGATTTAGTTACACATGCAAACTGAAGTGAAAAAACCATAACAGCTTGAGTCTTTTCTCTCATCTTTCTCTATAGTATCAAACTTTGGTTATTGACTCTCTTCTTTAAATATTAGGTCTTTGGCAAATATCCCGAGAAACACTTATTCTATTTTTATCCTTCATAATATCAGGGTTTGCTATTGAGGCCCTTATCTCAATTTGAATTTCCAGTCAAAGTTTTAAAAGGTCTTCCCTTATTTTACTTCATGTTCACGAAATTACAGTTTTTGCAATGAGTCCCTCCTCTGTGATGCTTGTGAATCTCGGTATTTAGGGTGTTAAAGGGGATGAGAAGAGTACAAAAAAAGAGAGGAAAATGGAAGACGAAAGCTTCAAGAACCAATCCAAGACAAGTTCTCTTCTTCTTTTTCTTTTTTCCTTTTCCACAATCCCGTTAAGACTATTATAGGAACAGTATTATTAATGTCTATGGTCTACAAATACCATTGGATGATGAAATTAAACTAAATTGGGAAGATCCTATACCTTCATTCACGGGATTCAAATGACCAACAGAATTTGTTTTTACTTTTTGACAGGTAATGACCACCAGACCTTTATTAGTTCTTGGGAGAGATCTGCGGGGACATATAACTAAATAGAGCAACGGTTTCGACCAAACACATGGAGAAATAGTTGTGGCAGCCGAAAATGACAAGTGGAAGGCTGTCTAGAGGCTCCTCTAAGTTATGATCTAGTTTTAACCAATACTTATTTTAAAAGAAGGAATCACAGTTGATAATATTTGAAAGTACATGCAAGAAATAGGCTAATTCAGCAGCCTTTTGTTCAATTTCTCATGGAGTCAAATTCTCATCAGTACGAGTCAAGGGAATGGACCCCTGCCCTTGGATGTCCATATAAAGAACACAACGAGAAACAAGCAATAACACACATAATAATTGCAAAACATACTAAAGAAGCCCTAGCCACCTGATGGTCCTGGAGACTAGATGTGAAGCTAAAGAGTTAGATGAGCTACGAGGAGCCAAAATTTTCGTGAGAGAAGCTAAAATGCATAAACCAGATAGCATTCAGTGACAACCTAATGAAGGAAGGAGGATGATATTTAGAAGCCAATACAGACATCCTTCGGAAAGAAATGATAGTTTGCATTAGAAAAAGTAGCAAATGGAGTTCTGGGTATATCTAAAAGCCTAGGACTTCAACCATAAGAATCATGATAAAGGAGTAAGGAGGTGCAAAGAGCTATTAAAGCAAAACGAGAGTATATGAAGTTACCAACAGCAGACTAGGAGCTTGAAGAGATGGCAAAGAGAGAAGCTAAGGAGGTGATAGGCGAAGCTGGGAAATGCCTTGGATGACATGTACCAAAACTTAGGAACATAGAAAATGGAGAAAGAAATATACAAGTCATTTTATTCAAAGAGAAAAGGGGTAACAATCTGAACCTAGTTAACTGTAATAAAAAATCCAGCTAAGCTTTGATCAAAGATAGGGCGATCAAAATAGAATTGAGACACAAATCGTGAGAATAATTTTGTAAATCTTCATACATCCATGACAGACAAACTCAGCTGACTATAAGAAATAGGACTATTCAAGTAAAGATGCCACGACAACAAGAAAGAACACCAGATGGCCGAAATTAGAGGAAAAGGAGGAAAAGGAGATTGTCTGATCCAACAAATCAATTATTGCGTGGAAGGTAACTCAGAAGAGTCACAACAAATGACTGTATGAAAATTGAGGAGAAGTCCATACTACGAGGAGAAAAATTTGCCATATATCATATCAAAGGGGGACATGGACAACATGTTCACACTCATGGTAGAAAATGATTGGAACTTGGGAACATGCCAACATCGAGATGCTGGACAATAGATTTTAATATAGACAGATGTGGACCTAGGATTTGAAGTTTATGTGTTCCTACAACGACCTCTAGTTAATATACGATAATAACTAGGTTCACGGTCAAATATTTACAGATATTTAGTGAATTTCTTAATACATACACAGGGCCTGCAAAAACTACTGGATCCAGTGAACCCACAGGTTACACTGTAGATACACATAGATGTCCAAGTTCAAGAATAAAGCAGTCACTTACCTAGGCTGTTCAACTGGCTGTCATTCCAAGATTAAAACAGATGAAACTAGGAACTGACATATCTAAGTTATTAGAGTATAGTGGTTGAATAAGGGACAAATATTGAACATGCACTGCAGCACACGAGCACATTTTCCTGAGTTATTCATAGTAGTGCAGTCAATTAAATGTTTTAATTGTAAAGTGTCACATGTTCCTCATTCACACATCAATCAATCGTTCATAGTTTGAGTTAATTTAAACGTATAATCAAACATAACACATCAAACTCAGAATAACAGAGTTAATTGATAAAATACCTCAGGCTTGGAAAAAACTCCAACACTTCCAGTAAGTGGATTTTCACTTTCCACAACCTCAACAACCACATTAGTAGTCCCAGGCAGCTCCGGTGGGCCAGAATCAAGAGTAATATTAACGGAATCAAAAATATCAAGCTGTTGAAGTCTCGCATTAGCAATACTAGCCGCCTTAAGCAACTCCTGAACAGTTGTGGCATTTTTTAGGGCTTCTACCTCAGCTTCGATGAGTGATTCCTTAGTCTTAGTATTGCCTTTAATAATCACATCGTGGACTCGTAAAGGTACTCGCTCTGAAGATAGCCGCCGGAATAAACTCTCCATTTTAACCCTATCGGAACGCATTCGAGATTCTTCGGTAACTGGCTTTGGCTGTTCTTCTTCTTCTTCGTCATCTTCGTCTTCTTCCTCGATTTCTTCGTAATCAACGTCTTCGTCGGGTTCGGTCTCTTCGTCGTCGTCGTCGATCGGCCGTCGGCGATTTTCTTCGGGTGAGGAAGCCATAGATGATGAGAGTTAAAAGAGGGTTGCAAAGGGTAGGCGGGTTTATAGAGAAGAGGAGACTTGGTAAAAAAAAGGCTAAAAAAAAAAAAATGGGCAACGCAAAACGGCGCTGGGTGGTGGCTTACTAGTGAACTGCTGCTGCTGCGTTTTCACCGCAGATGGGTTCTGTGCGAGTTTTTATCAATTTACCGATGTATGTTATTTTTTATAGATGGGTTTTACAGATGTGTGTTCTTTTTTATAATTTGCACCTTATTCTGTTCGTATTAGTAATTTGTAGGGGTAGCAAAATGGTTAAAAGAAAATATTTATCAATTTAAATTATTCATTATAAGTTGGATGATTTTTTAAAAAAATTAGTCAAATAAGTATAAGAATACACTATCCACTTAGAAAATGGATAATCAATACATAACTAATTAATGGGTTTAATTTTTACAGTTGTAAAGCCTCAAATTGAGGATTCCATGTTTGGGAGACTAGGAATTTTCCTAAAACTGATCATATTCAAGAAGTCATGAATCCATATTATTCGTCGGCTAACCCGATTTTATATATATTAAATAGAAGAATTAACCCAAATAGCCGCTCACCTAATTTCTTAAACTAAAAATAACCGGCGTATAATATATATATATATATATATATATATATATATATATATATATATATATGATTCATATATAATATATGCGTAACTGTGTATAGTCAATGCATAATCTATGTATACCGGCAAAAAAGAGCTAATATTAAATTTGGCCGGCTATTTGTGTAACAATCCCTATTAAATATGGGTCAGATCGAATACTTTATTCATTTTTTTTACGGAAAAAATTCAAAAATAGCCAGATTTACAAGTGGTCATTCAAAAATAGTCATAGTTTCAAAAGTAATCAAAATTTAGCCACTTTTCATGTAAAGATAAATCTGAACAAAAACATTATTCATGTAACGACCCAACCGGTCGTTTTGAGCATTTACACTTCGCTCGGTTGTTTGAGGGCATGAGTAGCTCTGTATGATGTATTATGACTTATGTGAATCGTCGGTTTTGGTTTTCAGGTTATTCGGAATTGATTTGGGGGAATGATTCTCAGCCAGAAGCTTTAAATTTGAAAGGTTTGACCAAGTTTGACTTTTTGGTATTTGAACTCGGATTGGATTTGAGTACGGACGGTTCCGTTAGCTCTGTTAGGTGATTTTGGACTTAGAAGCACGTCCGAAATGTGATTTGAAGGTCTGTGGTAGAATTTGGCATGAATTGGCGAAAGTTGGAATTTTGGTGATTTTGGCCGGTAGTGGAAATTTTGATATCGGGGTCGGGATGGAATTCTGCAAGTTGGAGTAGGTTTGTGGTGTCATTTCTAACTTGTGTGCAAAATTTGAGGTCATTCGGATGTGATTTGATAGGTTTCTACGTCGTTTGTGGAATTTGGAAGTTTAGAAGTTCTTAGGCTCGAATCTGAGGGTAATTTGGTGTTTTGATGTTTTTTTGAGTGAGTCGAAGGTCGACTAAGTTTGTATGATGTTATGAGATGTTTTGATATGTTTGGTAGAGGTCCCAAGGGCCTCGGGTGAGTTTCGGGTGCTTAACGGACCATTTCTTGGCTTTAGAAGTTGGCAGATTTTCTGGTATTTTGTTGCTGAAATTTTCTTTAGCGCATTCGCGATAGGGCAGTCGCGTTCGCGAAGGGTTAAGGTGAGCTGAGGAAGTTTTGCACTTCGCGTTCGCGAAGAAGGAGACGCATTCGCGAAGGTTCAAGAGTGGAGTGCAACGCGAACGCGAGAGGTGTATTGATCACGCCCAACTATGCCTTATAAAAAGGACTCTGCGGACGTTGCAAATATAACCCGAGTATTACGCCCAGGGTCGAATCCACAGAGAGTTAACCTATCAACCACTATCTTCAGACCCACTAATTCTTCAGAACCAGCTTCCCAAATATTCAAATCTCAGTTGAATGTTCTTTAACAACTAGCTTGCAAGTAACTAAATAGCTGTAAACTAAACTAATAAGGTTGTAAATAATTATGAGGAAAAGCTAAGGCAATGATTTCCCCTATTGATGGAATTCCTTCTGTTTATGCTCATACAAATTTACCAACACCTCTCTATCAATCATGAACGCTAATCTTACCGCAAATCTCTCCCAAGTAATCACAGTAATTTACTATTGCACTCTCCCGAGATACACTAGCTTACTTTATTTAGCACGATTCACTTTAGATTACACCCAAGGCTTCGTTATCCCTAATCCCGCCTTTAAACCCGCAATTATAGATTCCTCTAATAATCTAGGAGTGGTGTTGTTCAACAATATCCTAAATATGCACTCTTTTCCAAGTTATGCACACTAAATAGGCACAGCTAATTGAGGATCCTGTCAATTAACTACAACGAACACGAAGTTGAACAAATAGAGATTAAACTAGCAATTTGTATTCACATAAACAAGAAGTTCATCACCCAATAGGTTCCATCAAAACCTTAGACAAGGAATTTAGCTACTCATGGCTATGGAAAAAGAAACTAAGATTGAATTCATCATAAAAATCAAAAGAAAAGAAGAAAGATGTTTAGAGTATTCTCTCACAATGGTTTTCCTTGCTAAGAAAACTTAAAAATCAATACATGCCTCTCTTGGGCGAAGTCTAATGTTTTAAATAGGGTTGAGGTCTAAAAATCCCGTAATTGACACTTTGGTCCCTGAAGTTTCTGCGCCTGCCGCGGTTCTGCCGCGGTCGCGGTGGAATCGCGGTGGATCCAGTACTCTGAATCTTCGGCCTGTTTTGCATGGTTCACTTGGGAAATTTCACAGTTGGCCTCTTTTTCATCACTTTTAACTCCAAAACTGCTCCTTAGCCTTCCTTATACATATATCACCTACAAATCATGAAAAGCACTAATAAGAGCATTTTGTCATCACTTTTAGCATTAAAACTACACAAGAAGGTGATTATTTAATGGTGTGATTATAGTCAAATTCACCTATTATCAACACCCCACACTTAAATCTTTGCTCGTCCTCGAGCAACTAAACCACACTTCTAGGCCTAACTGCTCAATGTATTGCCCCAATTTTATGTCACACCTGCTATTATCAAAGATTGACCTAAGCGGTGCACAATCATATCTTAGATGCAGACTCTCATGCCAAAACACACTTGTGTTAACTCTAATTACTCTAACAGAAGTGAAGACTCACTTTTTCTTTCTGAGTCACATGCCCTCACATAAACAAAATTTGAGAGAAGTTCCACACACATAAAATTCAACAACAATGAACCATATATAGAAAGAATTCACCCACTCTCAGCAAAGAGCATTCACATGCCACACAGACACACCATAAGCTTGCCCCTAGTGTAATACTCCACTAATCGAGCCATTCAGTCAATGATCAAGAGGTCTTTATAGGTTGTAATGTAGGCTAAGGGACGGGTAGGATATATTTGGATATAGTGACTAACCTCCCTAAGCACTTTTAATACAAACTTCCTTTTGTTTCATCTTCTGTTCAACCCAATCTTTATTCCACATTTTGGTTCACTTGTGACCCCCACTTTTCGTTAGGTACAACTGGCTTCTTCTTTTTCTTTTCTTTTCTTTTCTCTTTTTTTTTCTTTTTTTTTTCCAGATTTATTGTACACTGCCAGTTCACCAACCAGAACCTTCATTCTTGATTCCCCTTTTTTTTCACTAGCTCTCTCCCACCCCACACTTTGACTTTTGTATATTCTTTAGTGATTAAGTGCTTCTAGGAGGTAGGGTTCAAACAATTAGCTTATTCAAACACAACGATTTAGATTATTATAGGGTTATCAAAGAACAGGCTTCAGGCTCAAAGGGGTTAACTATGGTAATATGCACAGGTGGATTCTCAAGTATAAAGGGTTGCACAAAGAAATGCCTCAATCATCTCTAAAACTAAACGACTTCTATTTCGCTTTGCAAACATACAGGGCAAGTTCTAGGTATCATATGCAAGCATAGGATGCAAGTAACAACACACACACACTTAGCATGTAACTCATTCCGAATCAGTTCATCAACACAGTCATACGAGTGTTCAAGCCAGACAAGATGTGCAAAATTAAGGCATATATTATGAGTCCACAAACAAGCTTAGACGTCCCCTCTCAAGTTCTTTTCTTTGCAAGTGTGCACCTTTGGGGTTACATTCTGACCTTCACCCATCTAATCCTAACACTTTCTGCAAACTTATCTCCTTTCACATAATTGGTGGCATGGCACAGACAACAAAACACCCTTAAATGGCTAAAAAATCTACCTAACCCAGTTCAAGAAAAAACCCTTGGAAAAGAACCGTGGTCAAAAGAAAAACCAAGGGGGAGGTACTACACTACCTAAAAGAAGAAAATAAAAAAAAAAAATCTACATGGACTACTTCCCTCAAGAGTACTGTCCACATAGTCCGTCATCAGGAAGAGTCCTCTACAAGTTTTTTTTTTTATATCTGACTTTGACCCTCAAGAGACCCGTCAACAAGTGTCCGTCGTTGGGCCAAGTCAGCTACTCCTAATATAACACACTCACATATGTACAACACATCTAATGCTACAACACAACAACATCTATATACATTACAATACACAGTTAGAGCAAGTCTCCCACCCCACACTTAAAATCATGGCATGTCCCCATGTCATATTAATAAAGTAAAGAGCAGAAGGGTGAGAAGACTTCCCTGAGTCTCAATCCGAGTCGGAGACGGTGCTGGGGTCTACATGGCAGGCCCTCCTCAATGCGCGTAACCAAGCCATAAACCGGCTCTCAGATCTAGCCTGCCTCTGTGACATGGCGTCCATCCGCGTGTGTAGACCATCCACCGAGGTGCGGAGATCCGCGACCTCTTCCTCCAAGGAGCGCAGCATAGGCCGGGAGGACTGTGAGCGTGATAGGTATGCTCCAGCATGGGGGCGCCGAGAGGGCCCGGCACTGTCAACAGACCTCCTGGACGGTGCAACAGGGACCGGATCATCCTCCTCATCATCAATCTCAATTGTGGTGCGTGTACCCCTGCCCACTCTGATGCTAGAAGCTTTGAAAGCTGCTCTGGGAGGCAAATCGCCATCAGCAGGGTTAGTAGGGGTGTTTCTCATCAAGCACAATGTGGTCACCAAGGAAGGGAAATAGAATCCCTTTGTCAGCAGCGGTCCCCGTAAGACCATTTCATCTCCAATTACCCGGGCCGTATCAAAATCCTTCCCTGTCACAAAGCACCAAGTCAACAGTGCCCTATTGAAGTTCACGTCCGTGGTATTGCTGGATGGCAGGAACGTGCCACAGATAACAGTCAACCAACACTTGGCCAAGTGAGTGAAAGAGTTAGAGTTGAGGGTAATTTGGTCACGTATCCAAATGGGCCGCCCCCTGTGCAAAGTACATCCGTCATGACCTCCCATGTCACCCCGGGCCTGTCATGGTAATAGTCGACGTCACCGGTGAACGGAGGCAGCCGCAACACCCGGCGAATTGTTTGAATTTGAGCACTGACCACCATACCCCGAACAATCACCTCCCTACCCAAATTCAAAGGGCAGTTGGCATAAAATTCACGAACCAGCATCTTGTTAACTGGTGCAGGGTCAGTAAATAGGAACTCCATTTCCCGCCTCCGTATCTCTTCATACATCTCCACTTTTTCGGCTCGGAGGGTTGCCCGATCAATCGGGATTTCATGGATAAAATTTTTGGTAGCCTTGGCGTTGAAGTCGTCCTCTGCCAGTTTCGATTGGAATCTGGACTCATCATAAGCAGGTCGTTGGGATGTGCCTCCAGAGCGCCTGTGCCTTTTGGGAGCCATGTGGACCTGCAAATAATCAAACAAACCATCAACATATGCCCTAGCTAGTGCCAATAAGATGGTTACTCAGACTTCACCACCCAATGACACCAAATATTTCCCCTTAATTCATTCATAACAACCTCCAAAATAGCCTCATAATTTTCTTACCACTTCCGGCATAATACACCCCACACTTATTCCTTTCAATGTTACCCATGACATACAACACTACCATACAACAAATACCACCATACCAACAATCAACTACACATCAACAACCATCAACTACAACATCCCAAACCTAGGTTGGGCTTAAACACCCCAAAAATATACAACATAGTACCACAATTTTCGGCCAACACATGACCCAATACCATACTACACCACAAAAATTTAGTTTAGGCCTCCAAACCACCAAAACAACTTCACAATTATGTAATAATGGAGACCCAATTAATTTGGCACCAAACAACCTCATAAACATCAACTACAACAATTACAACAATTGCAAACATAAAAGAAAGCAAACAAATTCAAACTACTACACTACTCCTACTAGGGTTTAAGCAAAAATAATAATTTAACAAATTACACTACTTAAAAGAGAAAGAAATAGAGAGAGAGAGAAGAATAACTTACTTGAGTTGAAGAGGGGAAAGAGGGGAGGTGTGGGAATGGAGGTTTGGGGAAGAAGGGGGTTGATAATGGAGGTTTGGGGAAGAAGAAGAAGAAATTTGGTGAAGAGAGAGAGAAAAAGGAAGGGGATGGGGGTTGGGGCGGAAATAATAGAGGGGAAATAGGAAGGGGGGGTTTTGTAAGGGTGTAAAAAGGAAAGAAAAAGAAAAAACAAAAAAAATAAAAAAAAAACAGTACTTACCTGGCCGCGGCAGTGAGATTCGGCGAGGCCTTTTGACCGCGGTTTCACCGCGGTCGCGGTGGAACCGCGGTCGAGGCCCCTCTCTGATTCTAACGCCCAGTTTTTTTTTATAGGTTACAAAGGTTACAATTACAACAATGTCATGGGTTGCCTCCCACATAGCGCCCGATTTAACGTCGCGGCACGACTCATGTGAGCAAAATTAAGGTTCGCTCGACCTCTGGGGTTCATTCAAATGCAGCTCTGTCATCTTCTTAGGCTCGTTCATGCCCATATACAATTTCAACCGCTGACCATTGACTCTAAATGTACGAGAGTCATCTTTAGTAGCAACTTCCACAGCTCCAGATGGAAACACCTCAACCACGCGAAATGGTCCAGACCACCTTGACTTTAGCTTTCCCGGGAATAACCGCAGTCTTGAGTTATAAAGCAGTACCCTGTCCCCAGGTTTGAAATTTCGTTCAATGATGTTCTGATCGTGAAGCCTCTTCATTCTCTCTTTATATAGCCTTGTGCTCTCAAAAGCAAGATACCGGAACTCCTCTAGCTCATGTAATTCAGTGACTCTCGACGTGCCCGCAGCTTCCAAGTCTAAATTCAGCTGTTTCAGTGCCCACCACGCTTTATGTTCAAGTTCTACAGGTAGGTGACAGGCCTTCCCAAACACCAACTTATATGGTGACATACCAATTGGTGTCTTGAATGCTGTCCTGTAAGCCCATAGCGCATCATCCAGCTTGCTTGACCAGTCAGTTCTTGTAGCATTTACAGTTTTTGTCAATACGCTCTTGATCTCTCTGTTGGACACCTCAACCTGTCCACTGGTCTGTGGGTGGTACGGAGTAGCCACCTTGTGGCGCACATCATATTTAGCCAACAACTTCTCGAAGGCCCGGTTGCAGAAATGAGTGCCTCCGTCGCTGATAATTGCACGCGGTGTCCCAAAGCGGGTGAATATGTTCTTCTTTAGAAACCCGACTACCACCTTAGCATCATTGGTGGGTAATGCTGCAGCTTCCACCCACTTGGACACATAGTCTACAGCAGCAAGAATGTATTTATTGCCATAGGAGCTGACGAAGGGACCCATGAAATCTGTCCCCCAAACATCAAACACTTCCACCTCTTGAACTGGGTTCATGGGCATCTCGTGACGCCGGGAAATGTTCCCGGTGCGTTGACATTCATTACAGCCCTTGACCCATAAGTGAGCATCCTTGAACACCGTTGGCCAGAAAAATCCGGCCTCTAGCACCTTAGTTGCCGTCCTGATTCCTCCAAAGTGACCGCCATACGCCGAAGCGTGACAAGCCTGCAAGACAGAAGATTGTTCGATCTCGGGGACGCATCTCCGGATCATGTTATCAAGGCATATTCTAAACAAGTATGGCTCATCCCAGTAATACCATTGGCTTTCACGAAAGAATCTCTTCCTCTGGACCGATGACAGGTCGTGAGGAACAATACCACTGGCCAGGTAATTAGCATAGTCTGCATACCAAGGCGCTTCCTGATGAGTGGTAACGAGCAGCTGCTCATCTGGAAAAGTTTCCAGAATTTCCTCCACTTCTACTACATTTTCAGCTCCTTCAAGTCGTGATAGGTGATCAGCGACTTGATTTTCAGTGCCCTTGCGGTCACGAATTTCAAGATCGAACTCTTGCAGTAGCAACACCCAACGAATCAGGCGTGGCTTAGAGTCCTTCTTTTCTATTAAGTATCTAAGAGTTGCATGGTCAGTGTATACGATTACCTTGGATCCTATCAGATAGGACCGGAACTTGTCAAAAGCAAATACCACAGCTAGCATCTCCTTTTCTGTCACTGTGTAGTTCAACTGGGCTCCACTCAGCGTCCTACTAGCATAGTAGATTGGGTGCATCAATTTGTCCTTCCGCTAGCCCAGCACTGCCCCCGCCGCGTAGTCACTAGCATCACATTAATTCGAACGGTTGCTCCCAGTCGGGGGCAACGATTATGGGTGCTGTGACCAGCCTTTGCTTCAACACCTCAAAAGCTGTCCTGCAAGCATCAAAAAATACAAAAGGGTGATCTTTCTCTAACAACTTACAGAGAGGGTTGGCGATTTTGGAGAAGTCCTTAATGAACCTCCGGTAGAATCCGGCATGTCCAAAAAAGCTTCTTATGGCTTTGACTGACGTTGGTGGCGGCAGCTTTGCTATGACATCAACCTTTGCTCTATCAACCTCTATTCCCGTGCTTGACACCCGGTGCCCCAAGACTATTCCTTCTTGTACCATGAAATGGCTCTTTTCCCAGTTCAAAACCAAGTTAGTCTCGATGCACCGTTTCAGCACACGCGTCAGATTCACTAGGCAATCCTCAAATGAGTTCCCCACCACTGAGAAGTCATCCATGAACACCTCCATTATATCTTCTACCATGTCAGTAAATATGGCCATCATGCACCGTTGGAATGTGGTGGGTGCATTGTATAGGCCAAAGGGCATCCTCCTGAAGGCATAAATTCCGTATGGGCATATGAAGGAGGTCTTTTCTCTATCCTCAGGGGAAATGGAGATTTGATTGTACCCTGAGTACCCATCCAAGAAGCAAAAGTGTGACCTCCCTGCCAATCTATCCAGCATTTGATCAATGAAGGGAAGTGGGAAGTGGTCCTTCCTGGTGGCTAGATTCAACTTTCTATAATCCATGCAGATTCTCCAGCCTGTGACGGTTCTTGTTGAGATAAGTTCATTGTTGTCATTCTTCACCACCATCATGCCACCCTTTTTAGGCACACATTAAACTGGGCTAACCCAGCTACTGTCAGAGATTGGGAAGATGATTCCCGCATCCAACCACTTTATCACTTCCTTCTTCACCACTTCCTTCATATTCGGGTTCAGCCTTCTCTGATGGTCCCTGGAAGGTTTGTGCCCCTCCTCCAGCAGAATCTTGTGCATGCAGTAGGCGGGGCGATCCCCTTGATGTCTGCCATGGTCCACCCAATGGCAATTTTGCACTCCCTTAGTACCTGTAGAAGCTGTTGAACCTGCACATCTAACAAACCAGATGAGATAATAACAGGTAATGTGGAGTCAGGACCCAGAAATTCATACCTGAGGTGGGTTGGCAATGGATTCAGTTCCAGCTTAGGGGGTTCCTCGATGGATGGCTTAGCTGGAGGGGTCTCTCTCTTTTCTAAGTGTAAGGGCTCAAACTCCAGATTTCTCTCCCAGAACCCTTTACCTTCCAGTGCCAACACCCATTCCGCCAAATCCTCACCATTCACTTCATCTAAATTTGTCAAGCATGCAGTAAGGGGGTCCTCAACCGTCAATGCCTCATCATCAGACTCTACAATTACATCCACTACATCAATAAGGGAACAATTTGCAAACTCACTTGGTCGCCTCATCGATTTCTGCACATTGAATATAATTTCTTCATCATTGAGCCTCATCTTAAGCTCCCCAGTCTCGCAATCAATCAAGGCTCTCCCCGTATCCAAGAAAGGTCGTCCCAAAATTATAGGAATTTCTTCATCCACTTTGCAATCCAAGATTGCAAAATCTGCAGGGAACACGAATTTCCCCACCTGAGAGAATAAGCACATCATCAAGGATCCCAAATGGACGCTTAATAGTTCTGTCGGCCAGCTGCAACAACATAGAGGTAGGTCTAGATCTCCCAATGCCTAACCTCTTATAAATAACCAGGGGCATGAGATTAATGTTGGCCCCTAAATCACAGAGTGCCTTAGCAAAGGCATAGTTCCCAATAGTGCATGGGATTGTAAAACTACCCGGATCAGATAGCTTTTCAGCAACAGGTCTGGATACCACTGCACTGCATGTCTGAGTAAGTGTCACAGTCGACAAGTCTTGAAAGTCAAACTTCCGAGACATCAAGTCCTTCATCATTTTAGCGTATCCCGGCATCTCCTTTAAAGCTTCAATCAGTGGAATGTTTACCTGGATTTGTTTGAGCATCTCCAGGAACTTTTTATACTGCTCCTCCTTTTGATGCTTGGCCAACCTTTGCGGAAATGGTGCAGGAGGTCTTTTCTTCCCAATCACTTGAGATTTCTCTTTCTCAGCTACTGCTTCAACTAATGGTTCAGCTACTGTCTCAGTCTCTTGCTGCAGATTCTTTTCTTCAGAGGCGGGCTGGACTGTTACCTCTGTCAATCCCGTAGACTCATCCAGCTCAATGGGCACTGGAATGAGTGTCTCAGCCTGTATGTTCTCTCGAGCTCTCTCTTGCTCAACATCTAGATNTAGTTAGCCACATAGTTCATATCTTCAGGGTGCTGATGATGATGATCATGCTCTGTATTCCAAGGATTACCAATTGGCTGGCTAATGCAAGATGTGCACAAGCCCCCATTGGTAGTGTCTACTATATGAACCTGTTGCTTCTGCCCTGATTCCTCCACCTTTTTGGTGAGGATGCTCATTTGTGTCAAGAGAGTCGCCATATTTTCAGCCATTGTATTAGAAGGATCAAGAGGCACTGAGTGCACCACTGGAGTGATAGGTGCATTCCTAGATGTCCAACCCGAATTCTGCGCCATCTTGTCGAGCAAATTCTGACCTTCTCTCCAAGTCTTGCTCAAGAATGCCCCACCAGCCGAGGCATCAACGATATTCTTCAAGCTGTCTGACAGTCCCATGTAAAACCGTTGTCCCAACATCTGTTCTGGAACACCATGGTGGGGACACATAACCAACATTCCTTTAAACCTGCCCCATGTCTCGTGTAGTGTCTCCATTGGTTTCTGTTTGAAGCTCACAATCTCATCAATTTGTTGGGCAGTTTTGTTGGGCGGATGGAACTTGTTGTGAAATTGCTTGACCAACTCATCCCAAGTTGCTATAGAGTTTATGGGAAGCGAGTTTAGCCAAACCTGAGCAGCTCCTGTCACCGAGAATGGGAACAATAATAGCCTGATTGCTTCCGGAGTCACGTTGGGTTGCCTTTGGGTTTTGCATATAGACAGGAAGTTCTTTAAGTGCTGCTGAGGATCTTCTGTTTGTGTCCCAGAAAAGAGTCCCTTGTTCTGCAACAAGTGTAGCATGTTATTTGTGATCTGGAACGATTCAGCTTGTATTGCGGGCACAACAATGGCAGTGGCCAGATTGTCAGCTGTGGGTTGTGCCCAGTCATATAGTGCACCCAGATCAACAACCGTCAAATTTTCAATGAAAAAAATTGGTAGAGAGAAGACTGACTACAATAAGAATCCTTGTATTTCTGTCAATGGCAATTGATAATTCCGTTAAGTCCCCGGCAACAGCGCCAAAATTTGATCACGCCCAACTATGCCTTATAAAAAGGACTCTGCGGACGTTGCAAATATAACCCGAGTATTACGCCCAGGGTCGAATCCACAGAGAGTTAACCTATCAACCACTATCTTCAGACCCACTAATTCTTCAGAACCAGCTTCCCAAATATTCAAATCTCAGTTGAGTGTTCTTTAACAACTAGCTTGCAAGTAACTAAATAGCTGTAAACTAAACTAATAAGGTTGTAAACAATTACGAGGAAAAGCTAAGGCAATAATTTCCCCTATTGATGGAATCCCTTCTGTTTATGCTCATACAAATTTACCAACACCTCTCTATCAATCATGAACTCTAATCTTACCGCAAAACTCTCCCAAGTAATCACAGTAATTTACTATTGCACTCTCCCGAGATACACTAGCTTACTTTATTTAGCACGATTCACTTTAGATTACACCCAAGGCTTCGTTATCCCTAATCCCGCCTTTAAACCCGCAATTATAGATTCCTCTAATAATCTAGGAGTGGTGTTGTTCAACGATACCCTAAATATGCACTCTTTTCCAAGTTATGCACACTAAATAGGCACAGCTAATTGAGGATCCTGTCAATTAACTACAACAAACACGAAGTTGAACAAATAGAGATTAAACTAGCAATTTGTATTCACATAAACAAGAAGTTCATCACCCAATAGGTTCCATCAAAACCTTAGACAAGGAATTTAGCTACTCATGGCTATGGGAAAAGAAACTAAGATTGAATTCATCATAAAAATCAAAAGAAAAGAAGAAAGATGTTTAGAGTATTCTCTCACAATGGTTTTCCTTGCTATGAAACCTTAAAAATCAATACATATCTCTCTTGGGCGAAGTCTAATGTTTTAAATAGGGTTGAGGTCTAAAAATCCCGTAATTGACACTTTGGTCCCTGAAGTTTCTGCGCTTGCCGCGGTTCTGCCGCGGTCGCGGTAGAACCGCGGCCAAACACCCTCGCGGATTCTCTGATCTTCTGAAGCTGCTTCCCACCGCGGTTCTGCCGCGGTCGCGGTGGAACCGCGATGGATCCAGTACTCTGAATCTTAGGCCTGTTTGCATGGTTCACTTGGGAAATTTCACAGTTGGCCTCTTTTTCATCACTTTTAACTCCAAAACTGCTCCTTAGCCTTCCTTATACATATATCACCTACAAATCATGAAAAACACTAATAAGAGCATTTTGTCATCACTTTTAGCATTAAAACTACACAAGAAGGTGATTATTTAATGGTGTGATTATAGTCAAATTCACCTATTATCATGTATCGCGTTCGTGAAGAAGAGAAGAGGCAGCTGGAGAGCCCAGGTCCATTGTTCTACGCGTTCGCGAGGTTGTGGTCGCGTTCGCGAAGGTTGAGCTTGTAATGCATCGCGTTCGCGAGGAGTGTGTCGCGTTCGCAAAGAGTAAAGTGAGGAGGCAGTAAAGTTGTTATACGCGAACGCGAGAGGGAGGCCGCGTTCGCAAAGAGGAAAATCTGGGCAGATAGTGTTATATTCAAAATCGAGGATTTCGGCTATTTTTGCATTTTGGGAGCTATGGAGCTCGGATTTGAGGCAATTCTTGAAGCAATTTTCACCGTATTAATTAGGGTAAGTGTCCTCTACTCGGTTTTGGTTATATTCCATGAATCTATCTTCGATTTTTGCAATTGGTTGATGATTTTTTTAAAGAGGAAATTGGGGGTTTTGGCCTAAAGTTTCATAATATGAATTTTTGAGTTTTGAACACCGATTTGTAGTCGGATTTGAGTGAAACTAATATGGCTGTACTCGTAATTGAATGGGTTGTCGAATTTTGTGAGTTTTGTCGAGTTTAGAGGCGTGGGCCCGGGTGTTATTTTGGCTGGCTTTGGGATTTCACTTGGGATTCGATCTTTATCATTTGTAATTGTTTCCTTGGGCTTCATCTGATGTATTTGAGTTGTTTTGGCTAGTTCTGAGTCGTTTGGAGGTCGCTACATGCGTGATGAAATTCTTAGAGCATCGCTTGGCTTGCTCGGTGTCGGAATCGGCTTGTTTAAGATAAATAACTCTTCTAAGCTTAGTGCTGAGGGTATGAAACCCGAATTATGTGTTCTGTGATTGGTGTTGAGGTGATGCACATGCTAGTTGACGGGCGTGTGGGCGTGCACCCTGTGAGTTCTGACTCTGTTGTTCCAAGGCACTGTTCAGTGGCCTACTTTGTTGATATTTGTGTTTTCACCATGTGATAAAGTAATTGAGTTGTACATTATACTAGATATGATGTTTAGGCTTTATGCTGATATTGTTGGGACCCCTAGCGGTCGTTTCTTGCTGTCATCTCATTGATTTCATTGATATTTCGCACTCGGTCACATTCATGCATTCATATCATATCTCAATCTCAGTTGTTACTTATTGATACATCATATCATTGTTCCGGGTCAGTTTTCATGACATTGTGAGCCCGTGGGTGAGATTGGAGAGACTGATGACTGAGTGAGGCCGAGAGACTGATGACTGAGTGAGGCCGAGAGCCTGATTATGAGTGACAGTTATGGGATCAGGCTTCACGCCGCAGCATGTGTTTATTGATTATTCAGTAAGGCCGAGGGCCTGATTGATTTATGCCATGATTGGCTTGTTATTACGCTTGAGCCGTAGGAGCCCCTCCGGAGTCTGCACACCCACAGTGGGCGCGGTTGTTTATATTCGGGGATGGATCTTCCCTTTGTATGGGATGGATCTTCTCCATGAGGCTGGATTGGCCTGTTTCCTCGGTACTGGAGACTGATGGTCAGTGATGTATATATTCCGGGATGGATTTTCCCTAGGCCTTTCCTCGGTACTGGGTGACTTATAGTCAGTGCTGTATATGTTCCGAAATGGATTTTCCCTGGGCCGTATGGCCATATACAGTATCGAGTGGTTGAGTATGATGAGTGGAAAGTGTGATGCAGTGAGGTTGAGCACTCTGAGAGTGTGAGTACATGATTCATCTCTGGGATACATGGCATTGGCATGCACATATGGCATACATGCATAGAAACGCATTTTCCCATGTTGTACGGTATCACATCATTCATGACTTTTTCTCACACATTGATATGTGGGCATAGAGTGGTATTTCACACTTGTTATTTGGAAAGGAAATGAGACATTTTTAATTATTGCGGAAAGGATTTTCAGGAAAAACTACAGTTTTCAAACTATCTCAAAAAAATTTGATGATTTCGATAAAGGATTTGGGTTTTCACTGGTATTCTTGAGAAGCGGAACTATTTTCGTAAAACTGTGTAAAAGCTGAATATTTTTATCTCTGAGATTATTTCCTTTTTATATGCTCTGCGTTGTATGAACTGCTGTTCGGTATTGGTGTTGGACCCGACCTATGTTCCAGCTCGCGACTACTTTCAACCTGAGGTTAGGTTTGTTACTTTTTGAGTACATGGGGTCGGTTATACTCATACTTTACTTCCTGCACATTGCGTGCAGATCCCGGATCCTGATGTTGCTGCGTTTGATGGTTGCTAGATTAGAAGGCGTACCTGTGTTCCTATTGTATGCTGCCTCTTGTTCACGCTAGCTAGATTATAAAATTCTGTTTATGTACTTTTTAAACCGAAGATGTATTTTTTTCATAACAGCTTTGTAAACTATATTATTAGAAACTCATGATTTGTATTACCAGTCCTTGGGAAATGTGTAAGATTTAGATAATTCTGTTGTTTAATTATTTTATTAAGTTAAATGGAAATGGATAATTGTTAATTGGATTACCTAGCGGGTTGGGTTAGGTGCCATCACGACAGGTGGATTTTGGGTCGTGACAGATTGGTATCAGAGCTCTAGGTTCATAGGTTCTACAAGTCACGAGCAAGTGTCTAGTAGAGTTTTGCGGATCGGTATGATGACGTCCATATCTATCCTCGAGAGGCTACAAGGCATTTAGGATATACTTCCCATCTTTCTTTCCTTATCGTGCGACATTGATTCAGCTTGAAGCGTAATCCTTTGAATTCCTTCCATGCATTCGTATGCGCACATGAGCGCTCGGTATCAGCTGTGCATCGACGGCTTGTGATTCCCTGGATGAGGTGCGAGATGTGATTTCGATATGCTGATAATGGGCCAGTCTAGAGGACTTGAGGCCGGATTTTGACTGTAGCTTGAGCATGGAGATGTCGATTGTGTGAGCACGTGCTTTTGGATTTATATGTCCGGTAGTGTCCCTATTAGTGGAATTTGTGGCCGGATGACTATGTGATGAGTATGATGTGACTGCGAGATATGTTCGTATGATTTGAATGTGACGAGAAGGGCTTGCTTGTAATGTAAAGAGGACTATTTAGTGCTTAGTTTCCATCTTGATTTGATGTATAGCCGCGAGTTATGGGTGTGTTGAAGGATCTTTTCATGTTATTTAGTTATGGAGTGAAGTAGATTTCATGTCGTGATATGAGTTCAGACTCAGGCTGATTAAGAGGTTGCATAATAGTTGTGATTGTGGAAGGGTATAGAGAGATATTAGTTTGAGTCAAAGCAGGTAGGTTATCTCCTGCGGGGTGTCTTGAGGTTTGTGTGATCCCTATGTTGTTTGTTGGGAGTATCTCTTTTACTAGTGAAATATATGTGTTGCAATTTGGATTTGGATCGCTTAGGAGAGTTGTCTTGACTGTTACAAGGGTGAATGCGAGAACTGCAATGATTGAGGTATTAGATGGTTTGTGTCACATGAACTTCTGAAGAATTTAGTTGAAGTTCAGTGCGAGATTTTTGCAGCAACAGAGTATGGGCATTTTGAGTTATTGTGTGCTTTGGTCTATGGCTTGGAGCCAAATAGGGGAGTCTGTTATGAATAAGTTGATTGCATGGCTATGTGTTGAATTAGTTTCAGTTTGAGGTATACTGGTGAAACAGTTATGACTTGCAGAGGTTGAGATCGAGGATGACTCGAGTAAGGGGATTTCTGGATACGAGTTGTATTAGGCTTTATGAGTATACGAGAATCATGGAATGATTTGAGTTGTTATTGGTGAAGGATGTAATGTGCGTGGGGCAAGAATTTATCTGGTTGCATTAAGGTGTGGGTTACTTCCTTGGGTGTTGGACTACTAATGGGGCAGAGGTCGTTCGGTCCGTTTGATCAGTCTAATTGAGATTTGAGTAGAGTGGATGACTCTCAAGAATGGTTCTAATGAATTTAAGATTTATACGTGGCAATTCAGAATGTTGCGGATTTGTATATGGCTAGAAGCTGAGAGTTACATTAGATGGTGTCGAGACTCGCAGTATTTCTATATCATTATGGATTCTACATTCGGTATCAGGAAGGTAAGATGAACAACTTTAAATTCACAGAAGGTATCTTCAGAGTGGGTATCTCAGTTGTGGTACTTTGGGGGTGATTAAGAGAGCATTCATCGGCTTATGAGCCTTAGGGCGGTGTGGTTTTATGCTAAAGTTCGTGGGGAAGGTTTTGGTTAAGGATAGTAGTGTACTAGCAAGGAAAGATATCAATTTGAAGGTAATTCAGAAGGAACTTGTCACACCTCCTTTTTACACACCTACCCCGAAGGATAATGTATAAGGGAGTTTTTCCATTTAAAGTGACATTATTAGAAATGGGATTATTTATCCACTTGGGATAGGATTGGCTTTTGGTGTCCCAAGTCACCGGTTTAACTTGAATCCCAAATCGAGGAAAATTTCGACTTCCCAATTGGAGTTTGCGAACCAGAAATTCTGATAAGGAATTCTGTTGACCCGAGGGAAGGTGTTAGGCACCCCCGGATCCCGTGGTTCTAGCACGATCGCTTAAATTATTATAATTGGCTAAACATCTGGTTTTCATATATGTTCAAACCTATAGCGCAATCTTTACAAATCTGTTTAACCGCTTTTAATTCGTTTTTATGAAAGTGAACGCCGTTTAAGAGCGTGTTTTTGGATCACGTCACATGAAATGCACACCCGTATTTAAGAAGGTAAAATTATTAAAAGCGCGCCTAAAGTGGCTAGCATCTTATTAACTTTGCGGGAGGCCGTGAAATTCGCTAAACGACACGTCCCGAATTCTAAATATTTTCTTATAAGCAACTAATGAGGGCCCCGCAATTTATGCATTTTGTTCGGCGAGGCTCATCTCATTTATTTTAAGGATATCCTAAAGCATACTATGATTTTCTATTTATTTTTTATCTCTAAAAGGGCCTAATTAATTTACATATATAAATTCGGGCCTCGAGTTCAAGTCCGAATTCAAACAAAAGGAGGACCCTCTTAATTTGAACCCGCTACCTAACTCGAAAACCTAAATTCACATTGTAAATTAATTCCCATATTCCTAATATGATTTTTAAAGGGTTTTTAACTTCTAACAATTTTGGGCCTTGTAATTTGAAATTTCCAGCATTTATTGGGCCTTAAAAGGTTTGGCCCAAGTCCGATATGTGAAGCTGTCCAGACGTGGACCTGGTACCCCAAAAATTGGGCCTGTTGTTGCACCCTAAACTAACAAGCCCGAGCCTTATGAGAAATAGGCTGAAGGTACACTGGGCCAGTAGCCCAATTAATTTCAAATAGACCAGTGAGGCGGCTTGGGCTTCCAATGAGCCCACCTAAAACAAGTTTACCAAATTTATCAATCTAAAAACACAATTGCAAGGATTTGATCAACTTTGAAATTATCAAATGACATGATAATTACTTATCCGTTTCTGACTTGGCCTACTACACAATGGACCAACTGAATTATATTAACGACGAGTGACTGAAATAACAACGGATGTATACACACTGTTTGTTTTTTTTTGTTGTTTTTTTTACTGAGAATGCTGTAATTTAAATCAATATCTCGAGCATTCAGTTGCTAATTACAAGTGAAGATCTGAAATCAGTTCCTTATGCTACTTGCTTAGTATTGAAAGCTACAACAATTACCAAATACGACTATATTAAGTTAATGAATAATCAACAATCCTATATAAATTAGCAGCCTCATAATAGTCCCAATTAATGTCAACAGTCCTGTTTAGACAGTCCATTTAATTACAAATAGGTATAGTTTAAGCAAATTTTACTAGTATTAAAACTAACAATAACTACGAAGACAGATCCAAATAGAAAATTTGGTATTCCTTCATCATAGAGCTTCAAGGTCATGCATACACAATGATTTCTATTTTCGGAACTCCTAAGTTGAGGAAGTGTACCTGGAAATTGAATAAAATGATGAGAAAAGAGGAGTCAGCTGGACATCAGTATCAGGAAAAAGCAAACGCAGCAGGATCAACAATTCAAAATCCCAGGAGTTAAGTATAGATTGCAGTAGTTTCCAAATAACTTCACACAAACATTAACCAGCTGATTTGAAAAACCACACTTGATAAATCAATGTAATTGATCAAATAAACAAATTCGGAAGACCTCTGCACTATATTTTGATGATTTGTAGGATTTTCTGACTCTATGAGCTATTTTCAGGAGTTTGAATTTGGACAATTTTTGGAGTTTTCCTCTTTTACTGATTTCTCTAAAATCTGGGATTGGAAATTTTCAGCATTATGGGATTTCTAAGGCTTCTAGGAGCTTGTGGAGATTTTCAGATTTCAAAACTTATCAAACAAGGCAATAGGCATACCTTTTTATAGGCAAAGCCTAGGGCTGCCTTCAGATTGCTATTTACACTTTTAGTCCCTCTTTTATTTCAGTTTTAATCACTTAGTCCTTTATTTTCTGACTTGTTACTCAAGTTACACCCCCTAAACTACTTAAATTCTGACTAAAACCCTCCTCTAGAAGATTCTAGGAGGTTCTAGTTTAGTTATCACAATGTTCTTTCTATTTAGGAACTACCTATACTGCCCCTACATTAGTTCTGAAATTACCAACACATATAAACTAACCCAGCCCCCTTGGTCTCAATTTACCATAGTTAGTCAATGTCAGCTATAACCAAACAAAGCTCAAAATTAAAATTCACCAATATAGCTAATCAAAACTGAATTTCAACTCTAATTAATACGACTCCTAAGACTAAAAGGATCATTAAGCTGATAAAACAGTAAATTGTTAACAATTAGGAATCCAGCCAAGCAAACTACAGTACTAATTTATCAATATGTCAAACAATCATGAATTCAACAGGTAACGATTAATCAACGACACTAATTCATGAATTTTAAACTACCATTAGTAAAAACAGAGGAACCAAAAATTTAATCGGCAAAACTATCAATACCAATTACTGCCAGAAAAGAAAGAAGAAAAAGAGAATAAGGAAAAGATGAACGAGTTAACAGAAATAAAGGAAAAACATTCGAACTAACTGAAGCAATAGGAGAAAACTTACCTACGCAAGGTCGAACGGGACTGGAACCTCGATTCGAGCCTCGGAACAATGTTAAGCATTCGTTCTTCTCAAAGAACAAACGAAAACATTGCTTCGTGACTCGAATCCCACATCAGACTCAAGAAATCGAGCAAAGTGGATTCTAGGGTTCTGCCGGCTCTATGATTAAAAATTCGAGCCGTTTTAATGATGTTCAAAGGAATCTAGTTGGGTATTAGGAATGAGGAAGGTCAGGGGATGCTATGGTGTTATTTTGGAGTTGTTTGGAGGTGGCGCCGGCACCGGAACACTTGTGGCGGCGCTAGGGTTTAGGTTTCAAATCAGGATTCGAGGGATTTGGGATTGATTCGAGGGAAACCAGTGGCAGATATGGAATGAGGAGAGAAAGAGGATTTAGTGGTGTAAATTTGGGACGATTTGGACGTTGGCCGCCGCCGTGGGCAATTTCCGGCGGCGGCGTTAGGGCGGAGCCGGCGGAGGGAAGAGGTACGAGGAAGAAAGAATGGTCTCTAGGGTTTGATAAATTTTGGACATTTTTATTTTAATTCAAGATTCAATCCAGGCCGTTAGATTTGAGGGGATGGACGGTCATGATTCATTGATGCCAAAACGACGTCGTTTTGGGCGTCTCTGGACCGGATCTGGG
Source organism: Nicotiana attenuata (assembly GCF_001879085.1). Classification (NCBI taxonomy): domain Eukaryota; kingdom Viridiplantae; phylum Streptophyta; class Magnoliopsida; order Solanales; family Solanaceae; genus Nicotiana; species Nicotiana attenuata. The sequence goes on from NW_017670527.1 coordinate 380,812, forward strand.
GTTGGGTTGGGCCATTTTGGCCGGATCTTAGCGAAATTGGGCTAAAAAATGGCCCAAAAATGGGTATTTATTAAGGCCAAGCCTTTCCTTTAATTCATTTTACTTGATTTCTTTTCTTTTCTTCTTTTTTTTTATTTATTTTTCTCTTGCAAAATTAAAGCTAACAAAACTTAATCTAACTCCAAAATTGGACTAATTGATTTTCTAAAATAAGCTAAATGTAAAATGACTACTTTTGTTATTTTTCTCCATTTTTGTAATGTTAATTAACTAATAAAACTAAAAATATTCAAATGGTGTACTAAATGCAAATGCACTATATTTTTATTTTTTTTATTTTTATGAATTATATCAAACTAAGAATGTACACAAAAATGCAAACAAACACAAGAATTATGTAATTAATCCTAAAAATTCAAATATTAAAAGAAAAATTCTAATTCTAAGGAATTTTATAGGAGAGATTTAAGCGTGGCAAAAATCACATGCTCACAGAACTCAGAGGAATAGGACAGCTTGGTAGTAGGTTGGATCGGCATGGTAATGATATGATCGGTTCTTTGGGTGCTTATGATGTGGTGGGTTTCTACAGGTGTTTCGTGGTGATGCTCTTGGGTTTTTGGTGACCTACTTAGCTTGGTTGAGTAGAGGGATTCAGTCTTGACGGTTTGGTTTTGTGCAAGTGGAAATCGGAGAGTTCTTGATGGTTTCTACCACGGTTAGAGATGTATATTTTCTACTGGCGTGGGGAACATGTGATGTATAGTGATTTTCTCCTAGATGGGATCAAATGGAAAGTTCTTAGTTAATTAGGTATGCAGTTGCTTGTGACTCGGATTGGATTATGAAGTTCTCGTATCTATCATAGGATGGCATGGTATATGCGCTGTGTTGTGTAGGTCGAGATTTGGCATGTGCAAGGTCACGGTTCAGTTTTGAAAGGAAGGTCATAAATTCTTAGGCAGCATGGACGGTTTCAGATGACTAGGTAAATGGCATTACTATTTGTTATGGCGTGATGAGAGTATACATTTCAGAAGGGGCGATGTGTTTTGATTTATGGGTACTTCATTAGTATTGCGGTGCTCTCCTAGTTGATCGACTATTGATGTTCAAATTTTGCCTTGTGGCACAGAAGAATTATAGAAGTATTCCTTGTGGAATGATCGTGTATTGGAGAAGTGTTAGGCATTCAGGCGATGGAGATGAGATCAGATATGGTGATTTGTGTGTTTTATGGATTTGGAGACTGGGAGTTCTCAGGAGCAGATTGTTTCGTGGTTGTGGACTGTGAAAATGTGGCCAAAGCTAGTCAGAGGATAGTATGTGTTGTGATTCAGTCATTGTGGACTTTCGGAGGGTTATTTATCTATTGTGGGTGACGAGGGTTGATTTGGGGTTCATTGGTATGCCAATATGGATGTGTTTTCTGCGCCGGACCGGATTTGTTGACTCCGAACCGCTATTGTTGAGGGATATTCCATTCAGTTATTGTTGAGCTTATTCATGTTCTGAAATGATCTGTGAGTTACCCTTTTATGTTATGAAGTGTTGTGAATCGTTGGTTATATGCACACATGGTGCGGTTCTATTTGGGCTTATAGCGGGAATTTGAGCAAGATGAGTATTCGGGTATTGCGTGATTAATTGCGTGTTGGCTATGTTCTTTTCGGATGGTGGTATTATGTTATTTGCTCTCCGAGGTTGTGGTAATGCACTTTGGATACTTGATGTCGAATTTCGAGTGGTTATGGATTTTGAGCCGGGTGGCCCGAGGTATATAATATGGACCAGCGTTTGGATGGGGTCAAGCATTGTAGCGGAGTTATGTAGAAGTATGATCCTTTGTGTTAGATTCGTGTGTTTTGGTTCTGCGGTGCGTGATGGGTTCTCAACATTGCGTTGTGGTGGTAATTGTTAAGCTTGCAGGACGGTTCTCTCGTTTGATGTCATTTTTTCATGTTTGAGTACGTTTGGGATGTTGCTTATTAGTGCACGGATTGCACAGGTTGAGGCTTTAGATTGCATCGATGTACCATGTCACTAGAGTGGTCGTGTTGGATGAGATGGGGTCATTGTACCTAGAATGGATACTATCGGAATTGATTACAACATGTTGGAAAGGATAATATCGAAAGTCGGCTTAGAAAATTTGCTATAGTTCTTGTCAAAAGAGAGGGAGATTCCACAACCGGTTGATCTGATGAATGGTTATGAGTTTCTGCGTGTTTCTTTCATCATTGGCAGTTATGAAGGTGTTAGAACGAGGCTATGTTTGATAAGAGGTTTATTACCGGCATTGAGTTGTTTTGACAAGCTATTGTGATTGGAAATTATCGCTATGAGTATTTGAGTTTTACGGTATATCATGTGATTACATCTTTGGTAATGGATATGGCTTGATACAGGTTGTTCGGACTTACACAGTGTGTAGATGCGAGATTCTGATCTTATAGAAAATTTTGGATGTGGAAAATGGATTCTAAGTCATATGGGCTAGGTTGGATGAAGGAATTTCAGTTATGTTGTGTTATCAGACCTATATGGGATAGGGCGACCTGGGATCACCCCCGTGTATGTGCATGGTAAGGTTACACGGCGATTTGATGTCTTTTGGAACAACTCTGGGCACATTCGAGGACGAACGTATGTTTAAGTGGGGGAGGATGTAACGACCCGACCGGTTGTTTTGAGCATTTACACTTCGCTCGATTGTTTGAGGGCATGAGAAGCTCCGTATGATGTATTATGATTTATGTGAATCGTCGGTTTTGGTTTTCAGGTTATTCGGAATTGATTTGAAGGAATGATTCTCAGCTAGAAGCTTTAAATTTGAAAGGTTTGACCAAGTTTAACTTTTCGGTATTTGAACTCGGATTGGATTTGAGTTCGGACAGTTTTGTTAGATCCGTTAGGTGATTTTGGACTTAGGAGCGCGTTCGAAATTTGATTTGAAGGTCCGTGGTAGAATTTGTAATGAATTGGCGAAAGTTGGAATTTTGGCAATTTTGGCCAGCAAAATTTGATATCGGGGTCGGAATAAAATTCTGGAAGTTGGAGTAGATTAGTTGTGTCATTTCTGACTTGTGTGCAAAATTTGAGGTCATTCGGATGTGATTTGATAGGTTTCGGTGTCGTTTGTGGAATTTGGAAGTTTAGAAGTTCTTAGGCTCGAATCCGAGGGTAATTTGGTGTTTTGATATTGTTTTGAGTGATTCGAAGGTTCGACTAAGTTTATATGATGTTATGAGATGTGTTGGTATGTTTGGTAGAGGTTCCGAGGGCCTCGGGTGAGTTTCGGGTGCTTAACGGACCATTTCTTGGCTTTAGAAGTTGGCAGATTTTCTGGTATTTTACTGCAGAGATTTTCTTCAGCGCGTTCGCGATAGGGCAGTCGCGTTCGCGAATAGTTAAGGTGAGCTGAGGAAGTTTTGCTCTTCGCCTTCATGAAGAAGGGCACGCGTTCGTGAAGGTTCAGGAGTGGAGTGGAACGCAAACGCGAGAGGTGTATCGCGTTCGCGAAGAAGAGAAGAGGCAGCAGGGGACCCCAGGTCCATTGTTCTACGCATTCACGAGGTTGTGGTCGCGTTCGCGAAGGTTGAGCTTGTAAGGCATCGCGTTCGCGAAGAGTAAAGTGAGGAGTCAGTAAAGTTGTTCTACGCGAAGGCGAGAGGGAGGACGCGTTCGCGAAGAGGAAAATCTGGGCAAGCAGTGTTATATTCAAAATCGATGGTTTCGACCATTTTTGCATTTTGGGAGCTATGGAGCTCGGATTGAGGCGATTCTTGAAGCAATTTTCACCACATGAATTGGGGTAAGCGTCCTCTACTTGCTTTTTGTTATATTCCATGAATCTACCTTCAATTTATGCAATTAGTTGATGAATTTTAAAGAGGAAATTGAGGGTTTTGGCCTAAAGTTTCATAATATGAATTTTTGAGTTTTGAACACCGATTTGTAGTCGGATTTGAGTGAAACTAATATGGTTGGACTCGTAATTGAATGGGTTATCAGATTTTGTGAGCATTGTCGAGTTTCGAGGCGTGGGCCCGGATGTTATTTTGGCCGAATTTGGGATTTGACTTGGGCTTCAATCTTTATCATTTGTAATTATTTCCTTGGGCTTCATCTAATGTATTTGAGTTGTTTTGGCTAGTTTTGAGTCGTTCGCTACGCGCGTGATGGCATTCTTGGAGCATCTCTTGGCTTGCTCAGTGTCGGAATCGGCTTGTTTAAGATAAGTAACTCTTCTAAACTTAGTGTTGAGGGTATGAAACCCCGAATTATGTGTTGTGTGATCGGTGTTGAGGTGACACACATGCTAGGTTACGGGCGTGTGGGCGTGCATCCTGTGAGTTGTGACTCTGTTGTTTCCAGGGCACTTTTTAGTGGCCCACTTTGTTGATATTTGTGTTTTCACCATGTGGTAAAGTAATTGAGCTGTACATTATGTTAGATATCATGTTTAGGCTTTATGGTGATATTGTTGGGACCCCTAGCGGTCGTTTCTTGCTGTCATCTCATTGATTACATTGATATTTCGCACTCAATCACATTCATGCATTCATATCATATCTCAGTCTCAGTTGTTACTTATTAATACATCACATCATTGTTCCGGGTCAGTTTCATGACATTGTGAGCCCGTGGGTGAGACTGGAGAGACTGATGACTGAGTGAGGCCGAGAGCCTGATTATGAGTGGTAGTTATGGGATCGGGCTGCACGCCGCAACACGTTTTATTGATTATTGAGTAAGGGCGAGGGCCTGATTGATTTATGCCATGATTGGCTTGTTATTACGCTTGAGCCGTAGGAGCCCCTCCGGAGTCTGCACACCCACAGTGGGCGCAGTTGTTTATATTCGGGGATGGATCTTCCCTTTGTATGGGATGGATCTTCTCCATGAGGCTGGATTGGCCTGTTTCCTCGGTACTGGAGACTGATGGTCAGTGATGTATATATTCCGGGATGGATTTTCCCTAGGCCGTAGGATCCATATACAGAACCGAGTGGTTGAGCAGTTATATATATACCTGGAGATGGATCTTCTCCATGGAGCCGGAATGGCCTTTCCTTGGTACTGGGTAACTTATAGTCAGTGCTGTATATGTTTCGGGATGGATTTTCCCTGGGTCATATGGGCCATTTACAGTACCGAGTGGTTGAGTATGATGAGTGAAAAGTGTGATGCAGTAAGGTTGAGCACTCTGAGAGTGTGAGTACATGATTCATCTCCGGGATACATGGTATTGGCATGCACATATGGCATACATGCATAGAGACGCATTTTCCCATATTGTACGGTATCACATCATTCATGACTTTTTCTCACACATTGATATATGGGCGTTGAGTGCTATTTCACACTTGTTATTTGGAAAGAAAATGAGATATTTCTAATTATTACGGAAAGGATTTTCAAGAAAAGCTACAGTTTTCAAACTATCTTAAAAAATTTCGATGATTTCGATAAAGGATTTGGGGTTTCACTGATATTCTTGAGAAGCGGAACTATTTTCGGAAAACTGTGTAAAAGCTGAACATTTTTATCTCTGAGATTATTTCATTGTTTATATGCTCTGCGTTGTATAAACTGCTATTGGGTATTGGTGTTGGACCCGACCTATGTTCCAGCTCGTCATTACTTTCAACCTGAGGTTAGGTTTGTTACTTTTTGAGTACGTGGGGTCGGTTGTACTTATACTGCACTTACTGCACATTGCGTGCAGATCCCAGATGCTGATGTTGTTGCGTCCGATGCTTGCTGGATTAGAAGGTGTACTTGCGTTTCTGCTGTATGCTACCTCTTGTTCACGGTAGCCTAGAGTTTAAAATTCTGTTTATGTACTTTTCAAACAGAAGATGTATTTTCTTCATAACAGCTTTATAAACTCTATTCTTAGAAGCTCGTGATTTGTACTACCAGTCTTTGGAAAATGTATAAGATTTAGATAATTCAATTGTTTAATTGTTTTATTAAGTTAAATGGAAATGGATAATTGTTAATTGGCTTACCTAGCGGGTTGGGTTAGGTGACATCACGACTGGTGGATTTCGAGTCGTGACAGTTCAAAATCCGGAAAATACTCCAACATAATATACTGAAATTCTAGTATAAGATACTGGACTTCCAGCATAATATACTGGAGTTCCAGTATAATATACCGGTCCAACATAATATGCTGAAAGTTCATACACAGGTGCTCCAATCTCCAGTATATTATGCTGGAATTTTTCGCGTGTTGGAGCTCCAGCATAATATGCTTGAAGTTCATACACAGGTGCAACGATCTCCAATATATTATGCTGGAACTTTCCATATTGCAGCAAAATAGTGGCTTTTCAATGACTTTGCAAACTCTGGCTATTTTTCAATGACCAGTCTGAAAACTGGCTAGACCGTGGTATTTTTACTTTTTTACATTATCAGTTTTCGACCCGCTCATATCCGATACGACCCGCCCGTTTGACACCCAATAATTTGCACCCTTGTGATGACCCAAAAGGTCATCTCGTATTTTAGAAGTCAAATCTCTATTCCGAGGCCTTAAAAAACCTCCTTTTGTTTCACCTCGATTTACGTATGCAGTTCGGGCGTATATCCGGAAAGCCCTTATGTGAAAATTTGAGAAAAATGCTAAGTTTTGCCTTCAAAATTGAATTAAGTTGACTTCGGTCAATATTTTGGGTAAACGGACCCGGACCCGTATTCCGACGGTCCCGTAGGGTCCGCAGTAAAATATGGGACTTGGGCGTATGCCCGGAATCAAATTCTGAGGTCCTTAGCCCGAGAAAAGAATTTTTAAAGAAAATTATTTGCTGGAAAATATAAAGACTTTTGGAAATGAAATAGTGTGTGTTCTTGATGGTATCGGGCCCGTATTTTTGTTCTGGTGCCCGGCATAGGTCTAAAATAATATTTAAGTTGAACCTGTGAAATTTTGTAAGAATCGGAGTTGATTTGGTATAAATCGGACCTTTAGTTGAGAAAATGTAATTTTCAATGTTCTTGAAGAATTTCATGAATTTGAGGTTAAATTTGTAGTTGTTGATGTTATTTTGATGATTTGATCGCACGAGCAAGTCCGTATGATATTTTTAGACTTGCGTGCATGTTTGGTTTGGAGCCCCGAGGGCTCGGGTGAGTTTTGGATAGGCCACTGAGTGATTTCAGACTTAGGAAGATTGCTGGTGTGTTGCAGCTGTGTAGCAGGCCCGTGATCTCGCAATTACGAGATCAGGCATCGCAATTGCGATGTAATCAGAGGCCGCAAATGCGAGCTTTTGCTTCGCAAATGTGAGGAACTCAGGGCCAGCCTTTCTCACAAATGCGAGATATACTTCGCAAATGCGAAGGTTATCCAGATAGGCTAGAGGTCGCAATTGCGACGTTTTTCTTTGCAAATGCGAAGATAGCAGAAATTTCTAGGGTTCGCAATTGCGATAACTGCACCTGTTAAGTGGGATTTCAGACGGGATTTTCATATCATTCTTCAAAATTTTAAAACCTAAATTCCTAAGGGCGATTTTTCAAGAGCAAATTCTCCCCAAAATCATAGATAAATGATTTCTAACTCGCCTTCTTCAATCTATTTCATCTTTTTACATGATTTCACTTCAAAATCTAGGGTTTTTCATGGAAAATTGGGTATTTTTTGGGTAGAAGTTAGGATTTTCAAATTTTGGGGATTTGGACCTCAATTTGAGGTCCGATTTCAAAACTAATTGCATATTTGAGTTCGTGGGTGAATGGGTAATCGGGTTTTAGTTCGAACTTCGAGTTTTGACCAAGCGGGCCCGGGGTCGGGTTTTGACTTTTTGGGGAAATCATTGGAAAATCTATTTTCATGCATTAGAATTGGTTTATTTAGCATTTATTGGTGTTATTAAGTAAATTATGACTAGATACAAGCGGATTGGAAGTGGAACCGAGAGGTAAAGCGGTAGTTGAGGCTTAATCTTGTCCTTGGAATCGAGGTAAGTGTTTGGCCTAACCTTAGCTTGAGGGAATAGGAATTGTGGTCTTGTTTGCTATGTGTTAGTATTAGTACGACGTATAGGTGTGGTGACGAGTATCTATACGTTGGTGTCAAGCATGCCCGTGAGTCTTATATCATGATTGTTGTGGCTCTATTATGTATCGTTCATGCTCAAATTGATGATTAACAATGTTGAACAAAGCTTATGCAAGTTTCTTGGTAATTGACTATTGTTGAGTATTGACTCAAGTTGAGTTTCATTTACTCAATTTGATGGAATTGTTTGATTGGGATCTTCTATAATTTCGCACGTGAGGGGTCATTTTGTAAAGTAATTGTTGAAAATGAGATTGGTTATAGCTGATGCCCTTGCCGGAAAGTTATTGTTGATATTGTTGATTCCCTTACCTGGATGTTATTGTTGATATTGTTGATTCCCTTGCCAGGGTGTTATTGTTGATATTGTTGATTCCCTTGCCGGGACGTATTGTTTCTATTGTTTGGGTTAGGAAGAGTATAAAGCATGAAGGGTGATGACGTGCATGATATTGTGAGTGAGTGTAACGCACGAAGGGTGATGCCGTGCCGATATTATGAGTGTTAATGCATGAAGGGTGATGTCGTGCCATGATTTGAGAGTTAATGCACGAAGGATGATGCTGTGCCGATATTGTGAGGAATAATGCATGAAGGGTGATGCCGTGCCATGATTATGAGAAGTAATGTACGAAGGGTGATGCCGTGCCGTTTCTGTTGTATCATATGGAGAGGACGAGAGTAAAAGCACGAAGGGTGATGTCGTGCATGTGTTACCGTTTCATTATTGTTGATAATATAGATATGATGTTCATTATGGTTCTTTATTGATGCTTCTTTATTGGTTTATTGTTAGAATCTGTGATTCCCCGCAGCATGTCCCATTCCCACCTTATTTTGTTGATTCTTGTTATTATGATTCTGTTTGTATATGATTTAACTGTACAAGTTTATATGGTTGTCGTGTCCTAGCCTCGTCACTACTTTGCCGAGGTTAGGCTCGACACTTACTCACTACACGGGGTCGGTTGTACTGATGCTATACTCTGCACTCTTTTGTGCAGATTTCGGTACCGGACCCGGTGAGTAGCTGAGGTAGCTGCCTTCAGTCCAGGGAGACCAAGGTAGATCTGTTGGCGTCCGCGAGCCTAAAGTCCCCCTTCCCTGTTTTAGCTTTCTGCTGTCTCTTTTCATTCCGAGAACAGTTGTACTTTTCTTTCGAGATCAGTGTTTGTAGAAATTCGTAGATGTTCGTGAATTTGTGACACCAGATCCATGGGTAGACATGTATTGGATTATTTAAATTTGTTATAACTCTTCCGCACTTTTCATCTGTTTAGCTTTAGTTATTATTTATATCTGTTTGAGTTGATTGCTAATGGGTTAAAACCTTAATGGTCGACTGGCCTAGCTTTCATGAGTAGGTGCCATCACAACTCCCGATGGTGAAAAATCCGGGTCGTGACAACCCTACTTTCCTACAAATAATAAAATCACTCTCCTTTAACTTAATACAATTACTAATAATAAAGTTTCTCTCCAAAAGATTGGTGTTGTTGGAATTAATAATTTTCCATGTTCTTTATTATGCTTTGGCAAGTAAATCCTCCTTTAGTTGTATATTAGTCAAGATAATAACATGATTTGAGGCTGACTTTCATCAAGAAGTACTTATAAATTATATCTGTTAAATTCTAGTTGTAGTATAAAAGATAATTGAAGTGTCTACATTTTCACTAAATTCTTCATCAATGGAAAACTTTGGTGCATTTTTCCGCTATTTCATTTTTCTTATTGCTTACACTTGTGGTATGTATACAACTACAATTGCTATTTGCGTTTTCGACTTGAACATACAATTTTTTTTCTCATGTTTATTTTTTGTGTTATGACATTTGTGATAAGGTAAAGAGGAGGCACACGATATGCATTCCGAGAGGAATATCCATCCTTTTTGTTTTTAGATTTTGTATGTACTATTTAAGAAGAAAAATAAAGTGTCACCTAATAGTCTAATAAAGTAGGATAAAATTATAGATCTGGTTCAAATCTTACCAGAAACAAAAAGGTATTGTACAATTTCTTCACATATATCTATATGTTTAATATACAAAATTATTCAGAGTGCAAGAGAGCTAATAACATCACTGTTGTAAATTATGATAAAAACAAAAGAAAAGAGTATATATCACAATTATGTTCCATAATTGAAAAGAATAAATATGCAAATCATAATCATGTTTTCTTTTTAAGACCCACTAATGAATATGAATTACTCGACAAAATTTGATGTCATTGAATTGAACTTTTACATTTCTCTTTTACACATGAACTATAATTATACTATCTTCTATAACAATCTTGTATTGTTTCGTTTGTAGCTATGTTCGTAATGACTCAAGTTCTCTCAACAAATGCTCAAAATGCATTATGTGAAGCAGAATATCCTGGTCCTTGTGTTCCATGGAATCCATTTTGTACCGGTGATTGTCAGAATCGATTTAGACCGAATTTTGTTACTTCAGAATGTGTGGAGAAAAATCATCAAACAGTTTGTGTGTGCTTCTACAAGAGTGACAAGCCATGTCCACAGCCAAAGACTCATTAGAACTTCCATCACTTTTTTATATATATATATATATATATATATCACTTCCTAAAAAAAATGTTATGCAAAGAAAAGGTTGTATTTTTATTTGATTATACTCTCGAGCATGAATGAAAAGATTTCACCACATGTGGGGTTTGAGGTTTGCACCCATTGAGGTCATTTGGTCAGGGTATAGTTATTCAACAATTAAATGATGTCGCACATAATAACAGAGTGCAGTATTTTTTTTGGATATAAAAATGATTAGTCACATAAAAAATTTCGATATAACATACTAACATATTATTTGGTTCATGATATTAAATAATACTCATATTAAATTATATTAGAATTATGGACCATTATTATTTATGCAAGATAGAATATGAAATAAGAATATGCGTAATAGTAACGCTAGGATTAAACTATTTAAAAACAAAAGATCATAAAACAAAAAGAGATCGAATAAGGATGATGAAAGTGGACTTGTCAACGCAAACTGCACGGGACCGTCCGCTAGCCCATAGGATACCACTAGGGGTTTACATAGGCCGGATTGGTTCGGATTTTTCAATTACCAAACCAAATCAATTGTCTCAACTGCTTAAATTTATAAACCAAATTAAACCAACAAAAGTCGGGTTTTTCGGTTTTCTCGGGTTTTTCGGATTTTTTCCGACAAAATCTTCATAGCATAAAATTTATAGTTTATGCTCTAATATTTCTTAGGTCGTAGTAGGATAAAACAANAAAATAATAATAAAATAATGTGAGATGAGTCATGATTATACTAAAATACTCAACAAATCGCATAAGATAAATATTGCTAATTAATAAGCCATAATTAAAATAAACAGAATCTAAAAGTACTAAGTCGTGTTAAAATAAGTACGACTAATAAGTACTAAGTATTAAATACATGACTAAATAATATTAAAAGTGAGTTATGCATTTTCACTATCTAAATCAATGCAAACCTTAAAAAAAAAAAAATATATCCAAACTATTGTTATTTCTAGTATTGAATTGAATTTTTTTGTAAGCATTAGTATCGATTTGATTTTGCTTTGAGCTTTATTTGAGTTACTAACTTTTATGGGCTATAAAACATATTTGACCATTCAAAAGTTATAAGTCCAAGCTTGAAATAATACATTAAAAGACACAACTATTAAAGAGTTTAAATTTATATTTATAAATTACATTGCAATAATTATTTTTATGTATAAAATATTTTTAAAACTTGTATACATGTAATGTCAGGTTGGTTTGGTTTCGGTTTGACTTTTTTTAGTTAAAACCAAACCAAATCAATTATGGTCTGTTCTTTTTTTTTCTAACCAAACCAAATCAAGCCAAACCATAGTCGAATTTTTTTCCTCGAATTGACTAGGATTATCGGTTTGATGCGGTTTGTCGGTTTTCTTTGTACACCGTTAAATACCACTATAGTGGATCGGTTGGCTCATAGGCATGCCCTTTTAGAATAATTAGTTAATGATAACATTCTTTACATTAATAATCATCACATAACAATACATGTATTGTTGTTATCACATTATTTTCATTATTAATCATCACTAAATTACTAATCCCTGCTTAACTTACATCTAAAATCGTAGATAGATTTTTAACTTTGTATAGTTGGAGTTTATTCTATTTAGACTTATCCAAGCGTTTGCTTTGGAAAGATCATTGCCTAATCAAGTATAGGAGTATATTGTTATTAACCTATTAAATACTACTGCTATATAAATGTTCTTCACTAAGTTGTACTTTTATTTGCAATTTTTGGAATATATGACAACTACATTTATAACCTACCTTTTACGCGAATAAACTCTTGGTAGAATATTGGTCGTAACTATTTAAATGATTCACTCAAATTTAAATCATCAAAACTTCAAAAAATTCGTAATTCAACCGCTAATTGAATATGATATAATTACTAAAAATACATATTGTTCAAAGATAAAATTTCTCTCCGGAAGTAATATTCACCTAAAAATGGAATTTTTATACTATACAAGTAAGACTAAGATAGGTGTTATTATATTTTGGAATTAATAGTTTTCCACGTTCTTTATATTGATTTTACAAGTAAACCCCCCTCTAATAATATATTGGTCAAGAAGTTGACTTTCATCAATAAGCACGTATAAATTATATTTATTACTTCATTATAGTGGGTCTAAAGAAGAAAACATATACTCCATTAAGCGACGCTTTGTTTTTCTATTTAAACTAGTACAAAATCTAAAAACAAATAGAATGGATATTCATCTTGGAAATGAATAAAGGGGTGTGCCTCCTCCGGTTGCTCACTTTTTCTCTATTGCACAGATATCATAAGTTTAGAGGCGGACCCAGAATTTGAACGTGTTTGGGTACATGAGCGGACTGCTCAATTAGTGTTGGGTTTAATTAATTAAAACAAAAGAGGTGTGAATGAAAATTGGTGGGAAAAGAAATCGGGAATGAAATTTTGAATTAATCCATTGTACAAAGGAACTTTGTCCCTCATTGGATAGGAAGAGGAAAATTTTTGTGCTTATACTGGAAGCACTTCTTCTAGCTCTTAAATAGTTGAGAAGAAAGCAAGCCTCGTGCCGTCGTCGTCGCTCGCTCGGCTTCAGCTCTTTTCCATAATGTTTTCTTTTCTAATATTTTCTGCACGAAAAAATATTAAATTCGCAGTATTACATTCCAACGGTCAAATTCGCGACCAGCATTCCGTTTAACAGAAATTCAAATAATTTCTGTCGTATAGATACATCATCAAACGAACAGGCACTTTTGCACATGTTGGGACTCAACTTTGCTGGCTATAAATAGAAAGGCTCAGCTTCATTTTTCATCAACGAATCTGAAAATCTCTCCTCTCTCTCTTCTGCATTTTGCATTGATTTTACGTAAGCATTTTGTGTGATTTGCTCCGCCATTTGAGTTCGCTGAAGTTCTGTGATTTGAAGTGCAGCTATCACAGAATAGTTATTCCGTTTTATCCTGGGAGAAATTAATATGAAATTTTGGGCAACTGTGAGGGGATTAAATTCCTTAAGGACACACAAGAAACTTGTGGACTCGAAATTTTCTGTTTTTTGTTATTCTTTGTGACGATCCAAAGGGTCATCACCTGTTTTCTCATTCATCCCGTGCTTCCGAGGCTTTGAAAACCTCATTTTTACTTGCCTCGATTTGCGTGCACAATCCGGGCGCGTAGCCGGAAAGCTTAAATATGAATTATGTGTAAAAATTTATGAATTTTGATATTATTATGATTAAAGTTGACTTTGGTCAACATTTTGGGTAAACGGACCCGGACCCGTGATTCGACGGTCCCGGAGGGTCCGTAGAAAAATATGAGACTCGGGCATATGCCCGGAGTCGAATTTCGAGGTCGAGAGCCCGAGAAATAAATTTTTCTGTGAAATTATTTTTTTAAAATTAATATGGAAATTTGAAAAGGAAATTGATTAGAACGTGTTGGTATCGGGCCCGTATTTTGGTTCTGGCGCCCGGTACAGGTCTTATATGTGGTTTAAGCGCTTTCTGTGAAATTTGGTTGAAATCGGACGTCATTTGACGTGTTTCGGACCTAAATATCTAAAAATGAAAGTTCATGAAGTTTGATGAAAAAGTAATGATTTTGAGGTTTGATTCCTCGATTTTGATGTTATTTTGGCGATTTGATCGCACGGTTAAGTTCGTAGGGTGTTGTTGAGTTAGTGTACGTGTTTGGTTAGGAGCCCCGAGGGCTCGGGAGTGTTTTCGGGGGTGTTCGGGGTGTTGAANCTTCTCACCTCACACATAAGACCTGAAAGCCTCCTCACATCACACTCGAGGCCTGAAAGCCTCCTCACATCACACTCGAGGCCTGAAAACCTCCTCACATCACACTCGAGGCCTGAAAGCCTCCTCACATCACACTCGAGGCCTGAAAGCCTCCTCACGTCACTCAACATATCCTCACATATGGCCCTCGGCCTCACTCAGTCCAGAAAACATCATAAACCCCTCGGGCATCAATAAAATAGTAGTGCTCAGCCCAAACAACAGTGGAAATATCATTTAAGTCTCAAAGTTCAATTAAAATGGCTGAGTTTGTAAAACAGTATAATCAACAGGACTGAGTTCAAGTAGTGTATCAAAATAGTGAGGAAACAGTGACAAAAATCGCCGAAGGGTTCAGATAATTGGCACGAAGCCCAAATATGGCAATCAGCCCAAATCATGATAATAACAAATAAGTTTAAGTCAAATACGCGGTAAAATCATCAATCGGGACGGATGTGACGACCTAAAGGGTCATCACCTGTTTTCTCTTTCATTCCGTGCTTCCGAGGCCTTAAAAACCTCATTTTTACTTGCCTCAATTTGCGTGCGCAGTTCGGGCTCTTAGCCGGAAAGATTATATGTAAAATTCTGTGAAAAATTTTAAAATGTGGCTTTAAAATGATTAAAGTTGACTTTGGTCAATATTTTTGGTAAACGGACTCGGACCCGTGATTTGACGGTCCCAGAGGGTCCGTAGAAGAATATGGGACTCGGGCATGTGCCCGGAGTCGAATTCCGAGGTCTAGAGCCCGAGAAAAGAATTATTCTGTGAAATTGGTTTTCTGAAATTATTAAGGAAAATGGAAATGAAAATTGATTAAAAGACTGTGGTATCGGGCTCGTATTTTGGTTCCGACGCCCGGTACAAGTCTTATATATGGTTTAAGCGCTTTCTGTGAAATTTGGTCGAAATCGGACATCATTTGATGTGTTTCGGACCTAAATATCTAAGATTTGAAGTTTATGAAGTTAGAATGAAAAATGATGATTTTGGGGTTTGATTCATTGATTTTGATGTTATTTTGGCGATTTGATCGCTCGGTTAAGTTCGTATGAGGTTGTTGAGTCAGTGTGTGTGTTTGGTTAGGAGCCCCGAGGGCTTGGGAGTGATTCGGAGGTGGTTCGGGGTGTTTTAAACTTAGGAAAAAGGATCAGATTTTGCTGTAATTTTGCACAGACCTTTGCTCTTCGCGATCGCGGCCTTTGGCTCGCGTTCGCACTGCTTTGTGACTTCCTTCATCACGATCGCGATATAGTCCTCGCGTTCGCATAGCATTAGTTGACCCTAGGGGAAACCTTCCTCTTCGCGTTCGCATTAAGCATTCGCGAACGCACAGCATTGCATTTTCCTTCACCGCGTTCGCGTGACTTCAATACGTTCGCGTAGAACAAATTTCAAGCCCCCAGTAATTAACTCTACGCGTTCGCATTTTCCTAATCGCGAACGCGATGCACCCAGCTTCCCCTTCATCGCGAACGCGACCCCAGTGTCGCGAACGCATAGAGTAAAATCGCCCAGTGATTTTTTTTAAAAAAACAGAACAGTACATACGAGTTTTTCTCAAAAATACTCACGAGCTCTCTTCTCACCCAAGCTTTAGGAATCCATTGAAGCCCCCATTCTTCAAGACCACTTGGGTAAGTAATTTCCTACTTATTTCCTTCATTATCCTTCATTAATTAGTAGGTTTCCAAGCTTAAATCACATAGATTGGGGTGGAAATTGGGGGAAAAGGGTAGAGTTAGGGTTTTTCGATTTTCTTCGATTTAGACCTCGTTTTGGGGTCGAATTTGAAACAAATTGTGTATTCGGGCTCGTGGAGGAATGAATGATATGGAATTGGTTCGAACTTCGAGTTTTGACCAAGCGGGCTCGGGGTCGATTTTTGGAATTTTGGGAAGAAAGCTTAGAAATTCATATTTAGGCATTGGGTTTAGTTCGTTTAGCTATTATTAATATTTTAAGGTCATTATTTCATAGATTTGACTGTGTTGGAGCCGAATTCGAGGGGTAAAGCTATAATAGAGGCTTGAGTTGAGTTTGGAGCATTCGAGGTAAGTGTTTGATCTAACTTTGGCTTGAGGGAATAGGATTAGAGTATTATTTCCTAATTGCTAAATGTTGAGTACGGTGTATAGGCATGGTGACGAATATCTATACACCGGTGTCTAGCATGACCATGGGTCTTTATTTGTGCTTAATTGGGATTCTGTAGTGACTCTTCCTTGTTAATTGATAGTTTCTATATGATATGAAGAGAATGAGAAAGAAATATGATGTGTAAACTCTTTGGAGCGTTGGATCGATTTTTGACTTGATTAAAAAGTAAGAAATGAACGTAAGAGAAAGAGATGTGATTTTTTTCCCTTGCCGGGACGTGTAAGTTATTGTTGTTGCTCCCTTGCCGAGATTTAACTGCTTAGTCGTATTCTCCCTTGCCGGGAAACCACTTATATATTATGAAATGGGATCGTGTGGCACGCCTACCATTTATATATTATGAAATGGGATCGTGTGGCACGCCGACCACTTATATATTATGAAATGGGATCGTGTGGCACGCCGACCACTTATCTATTATGAAATGGGATCGTGTGGCACGCCGACCACTTATATTTGCTAAAATGGGATCGTGTGGCATGCCGACCACCTAGTTATACTATGAAATGGGATCGTGTGACACGCCGACCACTTATTTAGATTATGAGATCTGATGTAGTTTCGTGTTTACTTCTGCTAAGTTGTTTTCATTTGTATTTCCCCTAAGCATGTCCCCTCCCCGCCTTAATTGGTATTTTCTGCTGTTATTTCGTTGCACTTGTGTATACATGTATATCTGCACAGGTTATTTTTGGTAGGTCCTGTCTAGCCTCGTCACTACTTCGCCGGGGTTAGGCCAGGCACTTACCAGCACATGGGGTCGGTTGTGCTAATGCTACACTCTGTGCATCTTTTTGCACAGATCTAGGAGCAGCTTTTGGGCCTCAGCAGTAGGATTTGATCCGGAGCTGACTTCAGTCCAGGGACTTTCGAGGTAGCCTAGCTGACGTCCGCAGGCCGGAGTCCCTTCTATGTTATTAGTTTGTTTTCCTTGTACCGAGACAAACATTGATGTACTTCTATTCAGACTTGTTTTTAGCACTCTTTAGTAGTTCGTGAGTTAGTGACACCGGATCTGGGTAGAGTTGTATTTAAACTTCCGCATTTGGTTTTCAGTTATCTATGTCTTTAAGACTTCCGCTTTTATTTAAATGACTCGTTTTATTTATATCGTTGACATGTTATCAGAAAATGTTTTAAATACTTGGCTTGCCTACTCCGACAGTAGGCGCCATCACGACTCCCGATGGTGGGAAATCCGGGTCGTGACAAGTTGGTATCAGAGATTTAGGTAACATAGGTCTCGCTACTCACGGACAAACTTGGTAGAGTCTGAGGGATCAGTACAGAGACGTCTGTATTTATCCCCAGAGGCTACGGAGTTAGGAAAAATCTCACTTTTGTTCTTTCTTGTCGAGCGATTCTGTTTCTCAATACTGATTGTCTTTCTACTCTGTTCTTTCGTAGATGGCGAGAACACGTGCTTCCTTTTCTACCGCGCAGCAGCCCGAGCCCCCAGCAGCAGTCCCTACGAGGGGCAGAGGGCGAGGCCGTGCCAGAGGCCGAGGCAGGGGCAGAGCTCAGCCCCGAGCAGCAGTCCCAGAGGTGGAGCCTCATGCTGATTATGATGAGGAGGTTCCAGCCCCAGCAGCTCCGGTGGGCCCAGCTCAGGTCCCAGAGGGGTTCATTGCCACCCCAGTTCTTCAAGACGCTCTGGTCAGATTGGTAGGCTTTGTGGAGAGCGTCACTAGAGCGGGTTTGCTTCCAGTAGCACCAGCCACTTCTCAGGCTGGAGGAGGAGTTCAGACTCCTACTACACGTACTCCGGAGCAGGTAGCTCCGCAGGCACAGGTTCCAGTGGTTCAGCCAGTTGTGGCAGTTTAGCCGGGTATTGTGACTCAGATCGGCGATGGAGCGGCTATGTCCACAGATGCTCTGTGGAGACTGGATAGGTTCACCAAGCTCTTCACCACCACATTCAGCGGTGCTTCTTCAGAGGACCCCCAGGATTTCTTGTATAGCTGCTATGAGGTTCTTCGGACTATGGGTATTGGGGAGACCAATGGGGTCGACTTTGCCGCTTTTCGTCTAGCAGGATCCGCCAAGACTTGGTGGAGAGACTATTGTTTATCCAGACCAGCAGGGTCGCCATCATTGACTTGGGACCAGTTTGCAGAGTTTTTTTTGGAGAAGTTTCTCCCAATTACTTAGCGAGAGGCTCTTTGCAGGCAGTTTGAGCGCCTCCAGCAGGGCTCTATGACAGTCACTCAGTATGAGACTCGGTTCATTGATCTAGCATGCCATGCTATTGTTATACTCCCCACCGAGAGAGAGAGAGAGGGTGTGGAGGTTTATTGATGGGTTGATTCAGCTGATCCGTCTCCAGATGGTTGTGGGAGCTGGTAGTGAGATTTCTTTTCAAGAGGCGGCCAATGCGGCCCGTAGAGTTGAGATGGATCTTGCACGGGGAGGTGGTCATGGGTCAGATAAGAGGCCCCGTCATGTAGGTAGATTCAGTGGTACCTCGCCTAGAGGTGGGGATTCTTATGGCAGAGGCAATCCTTCGAGGCCCTTTCAGTCAGCCCTACAGGTCTCACATGGTACTTCAGGTAGTCGTGGCTCTCAACCGCAGTCTTCTGATTAGCAGCTTTTCAGTTCGCCATCAGCACCCATCAGCGCACCACCACTCCGCTATTCTCAGCAGCCGAGGGCTTGTTACACGTGTGGTGACACGAGGCACATTGCTAGGTTTTGCCCTCGAGCTTTGGACAACTCTCAGCAGCAGGGTCCTCGCCCTATGATTCAGGCATCAGGTGATCCACAGGCCGCCCAGCCAGCTAGAGGAGGGGGTAGAGGCCATAGAGGTGGAGCTCGGACCGCCAGAGGTAGAGGCCAGCCAGCAGCCGATCGTCCCAGAGATATGGTTCAGGGAGGTGGGGCCCAGCCCCGGTGTTATGCTCTTCCAGCTAGGCCAGAGGCTGAGTCTTCAGATGCAGTCATTACAGGTACTATTCTGGTCTGTGATAGGGATGCTTCAGTGCCATTTGACCCTGGGTCTACGTATTCATATGTGTCATCCTATTTTGCACCCTACTTGGTTATGCCTAGTGATGCCTTGGGTGTTCCTGTATATGTATCTACACCAGTGGGTGATTCTATAGTGGTCGACCGAGTTCATCGTTCCTGTGTGGTAGTGTTTGAGGGTCTTGAGACCCGTGTTGATTTATTGCTCTTAGACATGGTGGATTTCGATGTTATATTAGGGATGGATTGGTTGTCCCCGTATCATGCTATCTTGGATTGTCACGCCAAGACCGTGACCTTGGCTTTACCAGTTTTGCCCCGTTTGGAGTGGCGAGGGACCCCAGGTCATGCTACTCGCAGTGTTATCTCATATGTGAAGGCTCGACACATGGTCGAGAAGGGGTGTTTAGCTTATCTGGCGTATGTTCGCGATTCCAGTGCGGAGGCCTTCTATTGATTTTGTTCCTATTGTTTGGGAGTTCCCCGAGGTTTTCCCTTCAGACCTGTCGGGTATGCCGCCCGACAGGGATATTGATTTTTGTATTGACCTGGCTCCGGGCACTCAGCCCATTTCCATTCCGCCGTATCGCATGGCCCCGCCAGAGTTGAAAGAGTTAAAAGATCAGTTGCAGGATTTGCTGGAGAAGGGTTTCATTAGACCCAGTGTTTCTCCTTGGGGTGTCCCGGTGTTATTTGTGAAGAAAAAGGATGGGTCGATGAGGATGTGCATTGATTATCGGCAATTGAACAAAGTGACGATAAAGAACAAGTATCCACTGCAGAGGATTGACGATTTGTTCGACCAGCTTCAGGGTGCGAAGGTATTTTCAAAGATAGACTTGAGATCTGGCTACCATCAGTTGAGGATTAGGGCATCCGATGTCCCTAAGACAGCATTCCGCACTCGGTGGGCATTATGAGTTCCTGGTCATGTCGTTTGGGTTGACCAATGCCCCAGCAGCATTCATGGAGTTGATGAACCGAGTGTTCAGGCCATATTTGGACATGTTCGTGATAGTCTTTATTGATGATATTTTGGTGTACTCCCACAGCCAGGAGGAGACCAAGCATCACCTTAGGGTGGTTCTTCAGACTCTGAGGGATAGTCAGTTATATGCCAAGTTCTCCAAGTGTGAGTTCTGCTTGAGTTCGGTTGCATTTCTGGGTCACGTTGTATCAGCAGAGGGTATTCAGGTGGACCCGAAGAAGATAGAGGCGGTCAAGAACTGGCCTCGACCAGCATCAGCTACAGAGATTTGGAGTTTCTTGGGGTTAGCAGGCTACTATTGTCGGTTCGTGGAGGGGTTTTCATCTATTGCAACCCCGATGACCAGATTGAGCTAGAAGGGTGCCCAGTTCAGATGGTCAGATGAGTGTGAGCCAGAAGGGTGCCCAGTTCATCTATTGCACCTGTATTGGTTTTGCCCACAGGGTCAGGGCCTTATACAGTCTATTGTGATGCTTCCCGTATTGGTCTTGGTGCAGTATTGATGCAGGATGGCAGAGTCATAGCCTATGCTTCGAGGTAGTTGAAGATCCACGAGAAGAATTATCCGGTTCATGATCTAGAGTTGGCAGCCATCGTTCATGCTTTGAAGATTTGGAGGCATTACCTATATGGTGTGACGTGTGAGGTGTACACTGATCACAAGAGTCTGCAGTACTTGTTCAAGCAGAAGGAATTGAACTTGAGGCAGAGGAGGTGGTTGGAGCTATTGAAGGATTATGATGTTACTATTTTGTATCACCTGGGGAGAGCCAATGTGGTGGCCGATGCATTGAGTAGGAAGTCCGCCAGCATGGATAGTCTTGCTTATATTCCGGTCAGCCAGAGACCGCTTGCTTTGGATATTCAGGCCTTGGCCAATTGGTTTGTGAGGTTGGACATTTCTGAGCCTAGCAGAGTGTTAGCTTGCACGGTCGCTCCTTCTTCATTATTGGAGCGTATCCGTGATCGGCAGTTTGACGATTCCCATTTTTGTGTCCTGAGAGACACGGTGCAGCGTGGAGGTGCCACGAAGGTGACCTTAGATGATGACGGTGGTTTGAGATTGCAGGGGCGAGTTTGTGTGCCCAATGTCGATGGGATTCGAGAGTTGATCTTAGCGGAGGCCCATAGTTCTCGGTATTCTATTCACCCGGGCGCCGCGAAAATGTATCAGGACTTGCGGCAGCATTATTGGTGGCGTAGGATGAAGAAAGATATTGTTGCATATGTGGCTCGATGTTTGAACTGTCAGCAGGTTAAGTGTGAGCATCAGAGGCCTGGTGGTTTGTTTCAGAGGATTGAGCTTCCTGAGTGGAAGTGGGAGAGGATTACCATGGATTTCGTTACTGGACTTTCGTTGACTTGGAAGAAGTTCGACTCGATATGGGTTATTGTTGATAGGCTGACCAAGTTAGCGCATTTCATTCCTGTAGCAGTCTCCTATTCATCCGAGAGGTTAGCTGAGATCTATATCCGGGAGACTGTTCGCCTTCATGGTGTGCCGGCATCTATCATTTCGGATCGGGGTACACAGTTTACCTTGCATTTCTGGGGTGCAGTTCAGCGAGAGTTGGGCACACGGGTTGAGTTGAGCACAACGTTCCATCCTCAGACGGACGGCCAGTTTGAGAGGACTATTCAGATATTGGAAGATATGCTCCGAGCCTGTGTCATTGATTTTGGAGGCTCGTGGGACCAGTTTTGTCCCTTAGCAGAGTTCGCCTACAACAACAGCTACCAGTTCAGCATTCAAAAGGCTCCATATGAGGCATTGTATTGTAGGCAATGTCGGTCTCTAGTCGGATGGTTTGAGCCGGGAGAGGCTCGGTTATTGGGTACAGATTTAGTTCAGGAGGCCTTGGATAAGGTCAAGATCATTCAGGACAGGCTTCGTTCGGCTCAGTCGCGGCAAAAGAGTTATGCAGATCGCAAGGTTCGGGATGTAGCTTTCATGGTTGGTGAGCGGGTCTTGCTCCGAGTGTCGCCTATGAAGGGCGTGATGAGATTTGGGAAGAAGGGCAAGCTTAGCCCTAGGTTCATTGGCCCATTTGAGATTCTCGATCGTGTGGGAGAGGTGGCTTACAGATTTGCCTTGCCGCCCAGCTTGTCAGTGTTTCATGTGTCCATGCTTCGGAGGTACCACGGCGATCCAGCCCACGTGTTAGATTTCAGCACTGTCCAGTTGGACAAGGATCTGTCTTACGAGGAGGAGTCGGTAGCTATTCTAGACCGGCAGGTTCGATAGTTGAGGTCGAAGAGTTTTCCTTCAGTGCGTGTCCAGCGGAGAGGTCAGCCTCCTGAGGCATCAACCTGGGAGTGCGAGTCTGATATGCGGAGCCGTTATCCTCATCTATTTCCCGACTCAGGTACTTCTTTCTTTCGTCCGTTCGAGGACGAATGGTTGTTTTAGAGGTGGAGAATGTGACGACCCAAAGGGTCATCACCTGTTTTCTCTTTCATTCCGTGCTTCCGAGGCGTTGAAAACCTTATTTTTACTTGCCTCGATTTGCGTGCGCAGTCCTGGCGCGTAGCCGGAAAGATTATATGCTAAATTCTATGAAAAATTTCAAAATGTGGCTTTAAAATGATTAAAGTTGACTTTGGTCAATATTTTTGGTAAACGGACCCGGACCCGTGATTTGAAGGTCCCAGAGGGTCGGTAGAAAAATATGGGACTCGGGCATGTGCCCGGAGTCGAATTCCGAGGTCTAGAGCCCGAGAAAAGAATTTTTCTATGAAATTGGTTTTCTGAAATTATTAAGGAAAATAGAAATGAAAATTGATTAAAAGACAGTGGTATCAGGCTCGTATTTTGGTTCCGACGCCCGGTACAAGTCTTATATATGGTTTAAGCGCTTTCTGTGAAATTTGGTCGAAATCGGACGTCATTTGACGTGTTTCGGACCTAAATATCTAAGATTTGAAGTTTATGAAGTTAGAATGAAAAATGATGATTTTGGGGTTTGATTCATTGATTTTGATGTTGTTTTGGCGATTTGATCGCTCGGTTAAGTTCATATGAGGTTGTTGAGTTAATGTGTGTGTTTGGTTAGGAGCCCCGAGGGCTCGGGAGTGATTCGGAGGTGGTTCGGGGTGTTTTAAACTTAGGAAAAAGGATCAGATTTTGCTGCAATTTTTGCACAGACCTTTGCTCTTCGAGATCGCGGCCTTTGGCTCGCGTTCGCACTGCTTTGTGACTTCCTTCATCGCGACCGCGATATAGTCCTTGCGTTCGCATAGCATTAGTTGACCCTGGGGGAAACCTTCCTCTTCGCGTTCGCATTAAGCATTCGCGAACGCACAGCATTGCATTTTCCTTCACTGCGTTCGCGTAGAACAAATTTCAGGCCCCCAGTAATTAACTCTACGCGTTCGCATTTCCCTAATCGCGAACACGATGCACCCAGCTTCCCCTTCATCGCGAACGCGACCCCAGTGTCGCGAACGCATAGAGTAAAATCCCCAGTGATTTTTTAAAAAAAAAACAGAACAGTACATGCGGGTTTTTCTCAAAAATACTCACGAGCTCTCTTGTCTCCCAAGCTTTAGGAAGCCATTGAAGCCCCCATTCTTCAAGACCACTTGGGTAAGTAATTTCCTACTTATTTCCTTCATTATCCTTCATTAAGTAGTAGGTTTCCAAGCTTAAATCACATAGATTAGGGTGGAAAATGGGGGAAAAGGACAGAGTTAGGGTTTTTCGATTTTCTTCGATTTAGACCTCGTTTTGGGGTCGAATTTGATAACAAATTGTATATTCGGGCTTGTGGAGGAATGGGTGACATGGAGTTGGTTCGAACTTCGGGTTTTGACCAAGCGGGCCCGGGGTCGATTTTTGGAATTTTGGGAAGAAAGCTTAGAAATTCATATTTAGGCATTGGGTTTAGTTTGTTTAGCTATTATTAATATTTTAAGGTCATTATTTCATAGATTTGACTGTGTTGGAGCCGAATTCGAGGGGTAAAGCTATACTAGAGGCTTGAGTTAAGTTTGGAGCATTCGAGGTAAGTGTTTGATCTAACTTTGGCTTGAGGGAATAGGATTAGAGTATTATTTGCTAATTGCTAAATGTTGAGTACGGTGTATAGGCATGGTGACGAGTATCTATACACCGGTGTCTAGCATGACCGTGGGTCTTTATTTGTGCTTAATTAGGATTTTGTAGTGACTCTTCCTTGTTAATTGATGGTTTCTATATGATATGAAGAGAATGAGAAGGAAATATGATGCGTAAACTCTTTGGAGCGTTGGATCGATTTTTGACTTGATTTAAAAGTAAGAAATGAACGTAAGAGAAAGAGATGTGATTTTTTTCCCTTGCCGGGACGTGTAAGTTATTGTTGTTGCTCCTTTGCCGGGATTTAACTGCTTAGTCGTATTCTCCCTTGCCGGAAAACCACTTATATATTATGAAATGGGATCGTGTGGCACGCCTACCACTTATATATTATGAAATGGGATCGCGTGGCACGCCGACCACTTATAATTTATGAAATGGGATCGTGTGGCACGCCGACCACTTATATATTATGAAATAGGATCGTGTGGAACGCCGACCACTTATATATTATGAATCGTGTGGCACGCCGACCACTTATATTTGCTAAAATAGGATCGTGTGGCACGCTGACCACTTATTTAGATTATGAGATCTGATGTAGTTTCGTGTTTACTTCTGATAAGTTGTTTTCATCTGTATTTCCCCTAAGCATGTCCCTGTTGATACCCAATTTTTCCCTAAGTATTTTTATGTACTCAAAATATCATCAAAATAGCATATGCATGCATATATAAGCATTCCCAAGAGTTTTGGTATTTTTCCTTATTTTTAAATCAATTTATTGTCTATTTTAACAGTACAAAATTCAATAATTATTCCCAAAATTATCATTATTTGAATAACTTATTTTATTCTCATATTTACACCAAATATAACTAAGGTAATTTTTTGTATATTTTTACAAATTTGTTTGGTATTTTTAAAGCTAATTGCATATAAAGGCAATTATAGCCTATTTTACGATTAATAGTGTTTTATAATTGTAAAATTAGTTCTAATATTTTTAAATTAATACATATGTATTATTAATTGGTTCAGCATCTTCAATTTTCTTTTAAAATCATTCACTATTTTTATAAAATAAAAAGGGAAAAACTGGCTATTTAAAATGTAGTCCCATTTCGTTTCAATTGCAGCCCCAATACCATTTCAATTTTAGCCTTAATTTTGCCCCAATCCGCCCCCAAATCAAAACGACCCAATTTGATTTCTCACCCGACCCCTGACCCAATTGCTAAACCCGCCCGGGGTTCTTTTAAATCCAGGCCGTTGATCCTTTTGATCAACGGCCACAAATGATTCTTTCCTTTTTAATTCCACATGACCTAACCCTAATCCCCATTTCTCTTCGACAGCCGCCTTCGAACTCTCTTCTCTCTCAAACGCTCTCAAACACTCAAACCCTAATCGCCTCCCTCATCTTCTCCGACCATTATCTCACCGGAGTTCACGACTTTTCAGGCCATGGACGACCTGTGTTCACCTTCTTTCACCCCTAAGCCATGGGTGTTCGAGATTTCGAGGTCTGACCTCGACGGCGTCCGTTCAGATCCCCTGCAGATCTGTGTTCTGTGGCCTCTTCGGCCCCATTCCGACGTATTCGAGCTTTAGAAGCCTAGTCATGGCCATCTCTGACTCAAGACCAGACCTCTTCAAAGCCTTCTCGTTGTTTCAGAGAAACCCTAAGGCTATTCGAGGTTCCTTCCTCTTTTATTTACTTAGATCTATGGTGGATCTGTGCTATATTCAATGTTTTAAAGCTTTTCCCCAATTTTCTTTTCAAAATTAGTCTGTTTCAATTTAGGGTTTTCGGAAAATCTTAAAACGACTTCTGACTTTTCTTCTTCTTCTTTTCTTTGTGTGAATCTGTCTATGCCATGTTCTTGTGTTCTTTCCTCGCATGTCTGCTACTATGTTCTTATGTTTTCCCATATTATGCATGTTCTTCTATTTTTTATGTTCTGTTCTTTCTTCTACCGGGCTCTATAAGCATGCTTTACATGTCTATCTCGTATGTTTCTTTACTGTATTTTACTAAGCTTCTAATCTTTGTTTGCCTTTACTGGACTTTTGTTTGAACTCTAAGCAGGTTCCGTCTACTGTTTTTCCTAAACCTGTATCGCTTTATCTCTCCTGAACTTGTTTGAGTGCCATGTTTTGCCTAAATGTATTCCCTGTGTTTCAAACTTGCTGCTCTCTCTGTTTGTTTTCTCATAAGTCTCTGAAAGAGACTACTGAGCCTGTTCTATTTGTTGTTTTCTCGTCTATGTATCTGATTCGAGTCAGAAACCCTAGTATTTGGGGTTTTTGGCAGGCTTGAGTTTGTGTTTGGTCTAGGGTTCCATTCAGAACCCTTGACTCTCTTTCAGGCTCATTATGAGTCTACGAACCTAACCTTCTTGGTCACTCTGATTTCTTGCTAGTTTTACGACAACTCTCTCTTGTCTCACATGTCTGTATGCTTTTTATATGACAAATTCTCTTCTTTCAAAAGGCCTTTGGCCAGCTTGTGATTGATTCCGAGTTCCTTTTTAAAAGGTTTTGTACTGTTGATTTTCTTTAAACTAAACCCCTTCTCACCTTTTTTGGTTGGATTCATTCACACTAAGATTCGAACCCTGATTTTACTGGCTGTTGATTGATTGTCTTTCCTTGTTCTGCCCAAACCGTGTGCTACTAGACTATTTCCTTAAATAAACTACTGTGTATTTGTCCCTATTACACTGCTTTAGAAAAGATTTTTAAAACGAATCCTTTCCTTATTTATTTTGCCCGTTTGAATCAAATCCCTTAACCAAAGGGAAACAACTTGTGATTGATTTCAAAACTATTCTCTTACCTTTTCTTACTCATCTTCTGCACTATAAAAGGGCCTGCCCTTTTGCACTAAAGAGGGGTTTTACAGAGGCTTTTCACAGACTTTCCTACACATACGAACACAGAACACCATGTGAGTTCACAGTTCAATTTCACTTAAAACTCTCTCTTTTGATACTTGTGCTGCTGTGGACTGTGTTTACTTTACTTTCTTCTGCACTTCTTTTGCTTCTCTACTGGTATGTCTCAGTTAGTTTACATGCCTCAACAACAATGTGTTTGATTCTGCCTATTTCCTTTAATTGATATTTGTTTCCCTCTCCTTTATATTTCTGTATTTAAGTTATGTGTGTAATCAATTGTTTGTCATGAATTTTATACTCTGTGAATCCCCTTTACCCTTTTATCCCTTTGTATGTGAGTTTATTGTTCAGGGCATAGCAGCACCCCAATATTGCTGTCTATGATCCTGAACTGGGTTCATTGAACTCCTTAACTCAATCAATTCCCACTTCCCATTCTCCCCATTATGTGCTTGAGCCTTGACTTAGGTCTGATAGTGTCCTAATCACTATCCAGACCTTTGTCTGACCATCAAAAGGTCTGCTCCTAACTTGTTCATCTAGCAAGTGGTCAGGGGTGTGCCAGCCTGCCTTATGGCTAGGTATGACCACCACTTGTCATGGCCCCCTTAATTCCCCTTCACTTTGTACTTACTCCTAGCTATAAGTTCTTCCCCTCTCTTGCAAGCCATGCTTTGGGGCTTCCTCTGAACTTGGATGCCTGAGGGCTGGCTATTCCACACTGCACCATCGTGTTCATAATGGCATCCTGGGTGTAAGCAATGCTTGGAATCCCTGAGGTTCCTTGAAACTTTGAAACACCCTGGGTAATGAGAAGGCTTTGGAGATCTGGACCCCGGAGTTGGTTAAATACATATTATTGGACATTAAGATTAAATTAGGCTGCTTGGATCTAGCTGTTAGTTTTTGTTGTATTTTTATTATTTCAGTTGATTCATTGGGTTGTAATAACTTGTATCGAACTCGGGGAATCTAGTAAAAGGGTGTGGGAGGGGTTTTTACTTTCTTGCATCAATAAAGGGTAGATATCATGACTTTAGGACTTTAATTTTTCTACTAGAAATACTGCACATAAGATGGTTCGATGTTTCTGATTCAAGTCACCTAGATACCATGCCTATAGGGTTTAACGTTTAATTATGATATAAGTCATCTAGAAATCCTGCCTATAGGACCTTAACGTTCATGTAATCAGTGCATATATAAATCATGCCTATAGGGAATGCATATGCATTAGGCAAACTGTAGGGTAAGTAAATAATTACCTCTTCTTACCAGTTCTTAACAGACCTTTTTTAATCAGATATGGATATCATAGGATTCCGCATCAAGTTCGTCCGATTCTTCTTAAGCAATAACAATCTGTTAACTGGTCTCTAATGTCTTAATGTTTTCAGCCTCAATCTTTTGACGAAAACTCTTTTGAATCAATATACATTTGAGTTTTTCAAATCAGCACCTCTTCTGAAATGGTTTCTTTCTAAAATTCGGCTTAAACATTTTCCAACTAAGTTTTGGTCTTCCTGAAATTGTCTTTAAAACAGTTCTGCAGTTTACTCTTTCCTTAAGTATTTCTGACTCTGGAACTCCTTTTATGGTTTATACTCATGATTCTCTTAAAACTTATTTCTAAACTGACTGCAGTCTGTACTTTCCGGCATTAGACTACTTTTTTAGAACCAGTACTTTCTAAATCACTCGCTTAAAATACCTTAAGGTCTGACAATTGGATCCAAGTTGCCTAATGTGGGCTTCCTGTCTAAACGTATGTATCGAACCAGTCCGCTCGCTGCTTAATTTTTAATTTTATTGACTATAACTAGTATGTGTAAAGGCATGCTAAACTAGATGTTATTTGATTTACGGGGTTTATGTGAGCCTTACCTGTTTGTCTGTTCATTCCGCCTACTTGTTACTTGTTTTTGAATGTCGATCAGAATTTTTGTCCTTTAAACTCCATAAAGGCCCCCCATCCCTTTCTTCCCCTTTTAGGATTAGAAGTCCTAATGCCCCGGGTCTGATAGCTTGGGACGGGTAATAGCATGCAATAGGCAAACGATACCATTCCGCGCTCCAATACCTTAACGGGGTGGGAAAGGGTAGACATGGAGATGATGATTACACGATAACACTATGCGTACAATTGAGTACCAGTGTTGTGCGAATGATCCATGTAATATATAAACCTAGGACCCCCTCCCTCTTTATTGGTTTAACAATTTTCTGAATCTTAAAAAGCTGTTGCACTTTCGACTTCTGTTTTTCACATAATTTTCAGATTGTTCGCACTAAGTACTTGACTTCTTCCTACTTGCACTTTTAACTAAACTACTCCTTCCCTAAAATTCAGCATATTTTTAACCTTTTGTGCTCCTTATTTGTAATAATTTTCTCGTATTTGAAATGCTTGCTTGTTCACTTGTTTGTTTTTGCATTCAAAGTCACAATTGTAGCATGGCCGGGAACCACACTAGTGGATCTTGAGGGGTGCCTAACACCTTCCCCTCGATATAATTTCTAGCCCTTACCCAAACTCTGGTTCTTCATCTCAAATTCTTCCTTAAAGTGTCCTAATGCACTATAATCATTAGGTGGCGACTCTTCAAACTCCAAAAAACCCAATTCTCGCAAGGGAATAGAGTTGTCCTCCCGAATGTCGTGAACCCGATTCCGCGAGGAAAAAGGGGGCGTCGACAGTCCCCTCCCCGCCTTAATTGGTATTTTCTGCTGTTATTTCGTTGCATTTGTATATACATGTATATCTGCACAGGTTGTTTTTGGTAGGTCCTGTCTAGCCTCATCACTACTTCGCCGGGGTTAGGCCAGGCACTTACCAGCACATGGGGTCGGTTGTGCTGATGCTACACTCTGTGCATCTTTTTGCACAGATCCAGGAGCAGCTTTTGGGCCTCAGCAGTAGGATTTGATCGGGAGCGGACTTCAGTCCAGGGACTTTCGAGGTAGCCTAGCTGACGTCCGTAGGCCGGAGTCCCTTCTATGTTATTAGTTTGTTTTCCTTGTACCGAGACAAACATTAATGTACTTCTATTCAGACTTGTTTTTAGCACTCTTTAGTAGTTCGTGAGTTAGTGACACCGGATCTGGGTAGAGTTGTATTTAAACTTCCGCATTTGGTTTTCAGTTATCTATGTTTTTAAGACTTCCGCTTTTATTTAAATGACTCGTTTTATTTATATCGTTGTGATGTTATCAGAAAATATTTTAATACTTGGCTTGCCTAGCTCCGACAGTAGGCGCCATCACGACTCCCGATGGTGGGAAATTCGGGTCGTGACATTCTTAAACTAACGTTTTCTGATTTTCTAGTTTTGAATACAAAATACTAACAATTAGTACCTCCATCTAACTTTTGATCTTAAGGGTTCCAAGTAAAATTTATGACTGTTTTTAACACACACACATATTATTCCACATATTATGTGAAGCGGAATATCCATTTTGAGTGGGTGATTGTCATAGTCCTTGTATTCCATGGAATCCATTTTGTACCGGTGAATGTCAGTGTAGTTTTGCAGATATACTTCAGGGTGTATGGAGAAAGATGAGGACACTATTTGTGTGTGCTTCTACAAAAGTGACAAGCCATGTCCACAGTCAAAGGTTCATTAGAACTTACATGAGTTTCTTTTGTCACTTCCCAGAAAAAATATTATGCAAAGAACGAAATATTTTATTTCGACACTGATTTATATTTCATACTACTATCGAGCATGAATAAAAAGATTTCACTGCAGACATGCTTTTTCACCCTTTGGCTTTATTTGGTTTGGCTTGTTGAGACAATGATCCGATATAATCTCATAATAACATTTTATATATAATAGTACACTGTTTTGTTGGAAATTAAACATAAAAAGAATTAATCATATAATAAATATAATTACCATAAGATAATACATTATTTGGTTGACGATATTAAGAAACACTCGCATTAAATTATATGAGAATTTATATATTATATGCAAGATAGAATATGAAATAAGACTATGCGTATTAGTAATGCATGATTAAACTAGTATTTAAAGACAAAAATACCAATAAATAATTGAATTTGACTTTACCGAATCGATTTGCTCTCTGATCCACCGCATTCCTCTGTCTCTCTCTCACACACTCTTTTATGTGTGTCATCTCTTTTTGGTCTGAATCAGAAAGCAAACAGATATAGTAAAAGGGCTTTTTGAGTTATGTCATGTGGTGGCAAAGTTTGGGTAGAATTTATAATTTTTAGTAAGTTAGTGGACACTTTTACTAAGTTATTTTTTCGTTAACAGTAGGCCGCCAAAATTGGAAAGGCGACCTACTGTTCTGCTCTCTTTTTTTAATTTTTATTTTAAATATTTGAATAGATTTTTAGAATTTTGGGCTTACATATGATGAAAAGTTTGGGCCGAAGTGGTTAACATTATGTTGCCTATAGAATTGACGACCTACTTTGATGTCCCCTTTTCCAAAAGAAAATTTTAGAATTATGGGCCGACTTACATATGGTGGAAAGTTTGGGCCAAATTTAGAATTTTTTTTGTAACTAACTTAATTTTATTAATCATCAAAAAAATATTTATATTTTCATAGCTAAGCTCACACAGCAAGCGATCTCATTAAGTGACTACAGGATACTACACATCCATTCCCAACTAGGTTCTAACAACTATCTACTAAAGAAATGCCAGAAAGACAAAACAACCTATTCAAACTGGAGACTATGCAGATAGGTTCCGGATCCAGGTAGCACTCGTGCGCTGCATATATAAGCCACCTCATTCGCAATAATTCCCCATTGTCTGCTTCTTTGCAAAGATCCGAGGTTCCTTTCAATCCAAATCTGATACACAGCTTCTGCAAATACCATCTTGAATACTTGTGCCTGCTGAGATTTGCCTTTAGAACATGTGATGATCCACTAGTTATGTTGTTGCCAATCTCTGGTTCTAGGGCATTGAAGTTGCATCCATTGAAGTAGTTTGTTTCAAACACTTTTAGTGTACTCACACTTCATATATAAGTGTTCTCTATTTTCATCCTGCCTTTGACAAAGTACACATTGTGTATCCATAGTCCCCAGTTACACAACCTATCAGAAGCTAATAGCTTTCCATGCATCATGAGCCACATTGAGAATTTAGCTTTTGGTCGCTCTGCATTGCTAAACAATAAGCTTTTTCATTCCACTCGACTGTAATCACCAAGCAGGGTAAAGTATATCTGTCTGATTAAACTTTTCTTGTGTGACTGCATCTACTGTTGATTCTCTAGAACTTCCTTGGCCTCAAACACTTTCCTGACCATCCAACAAGCTTGGTGTGGTGTTGTTCGATTGGTGAACTTCTGCCCTTTGATATAGTATGTGTGAGTCCATTGAATCCACAGTTTATCCTGCTTATGTGCCAAGTCCCGGCAAGTTCTGGCTTTGCTGCATGATTCCAAATCCTTAGGTTGGTGATATTGAGTCCACCTCCAGCCTTGGGCAGACACATTATATCCCATACAACCACAGTTTTTTTGTGATTAAATTCCACCGGACCGGATATATGATCTCCATATTCCTTCAATCAACTTAACCACCTTGGTAGGTATCACAAACAGCTGAGCTCAGAAATCATGAATTCTAAATAATACACTCTGTACTAACTGTACCCTCCCTGCATAGAACAATGTCTTTGCAGTTCAAGAAGTGATCCTTGCAGTCATTTTGTCTATAAAGGGTTGCCACTGCAGTACACTGAGTTTCTTTGTAGATAATGGAACTCCAAGATACTTGAAGGGTAATTCTCCAACTGTGAATCCTAAGTGCTGCAAATCTACTACTTATGCTCTGTAAGAACTCCTTGGAATGAATCCAGCCTAAGCTTCGTTGACAATAGTGGGAATGACAGCTTGTAGTCGAGTTGCTAGAACCTTAGAAATGATCTTGTATAGTACAGTGAAACAGGCAATTGGTCGAAACTTCTTTACAGTTTTAGGGCTGGAAGTCTTGGACACTAATGTGATGGCAGTGCAATTGATAGCTCTGTATATCCCGCTTGTAGAATAGAAATCTAACACAGCTTCTATGACTTCCTCTTTGATAACAGGCCATGCCTTCTTGAAAAAACATGCATTGTAGCCATCTATTCCTGGTGCTTTATCTTCTCTAATGGAGCATAGTCCTTCATAGATCTCTTCCTCAGTTACATCTTTACAAAGTTCCATTCTCTTTTGTTGTGAAAGCCTTGGTCCCTTTTGCATTACCAACTTGTCAATTGCAGGTAG
Source organism: Nicotiana attenuata (assembly GCF_001879085.1). Taxonomy (NCBI): domain Eukaryota; kingdom Viridiplantae; phylum Streptophyta; class Magnoliopsida; order Solanales; family Solanaceae; genus Nicotiana; species Nicotiana attenuata. The sequence goes on from NW_017670527.1 coordinate 414,602, forward strand.
TGAGTGAACATCAGTCCCCATCAGTGATTTATAGAAATCAACAATCTCCACTTTTATAGCTTCCGGATCAGCTAGTCTACAACCTGCAAGCGAATGTAGTTCCTGGATTTGCTTCGTGTGGATCCTTTCCTTTATTATAGATGTAAAATACCTTGTATTAGGGTCACCTAATTTAGAATTTTAAGTAAGTTAGTAGGCATTTTTAATAAGCAGAATATTTTTTAAACAGTAGGTCGTTAGTAGAGCATTGACCTACTCCCCCCGCCCTTTTCTTTACCATTTTAAACAGTTGAGTACAACTTTTAGAATATGGGCCAATTTGTATATGGTTAAGAGTTTGGGTTGATTTTAGATTTTTTTGTAAGTTAGTGGGCACTTTAGTAAGTTGTTATTTATAAGCAATAGGTCGCTTAATTTCACGTGATTTCATCCCAATTCAACGACCATTAAGCTCCATCCTGAAGTGCCAGTACGGTCGTATATTTTTGGGTATTCTTCATAGTGCAACATGTAATTCTTCATCAAAATTTGATTGATTTCCTGTGGCATATTTAGTGAAACACTGATTTTACTATCTATATTTTCTTTTTTTAAGCTCATTTCACTAGTACTTTGAAAGACATTAGTTCTTGTAATATGAAGTCATCTTTACTAGAGAGTATTTTACGCCAAATATCAGACTCCCCACATGAATCTAAATTAAGTCGGATCCCAATGCAGTATGAGACACCGAGAAAAATTATTTCTCGGGGCTGAATCCTCAATCTCATCTTGAGATGATACTCAAAGGTGTTGAATCCTCCATCTAGAGTCTAGCCTAATAAACTCAATCTTTCTCATAAATCATAGCTTACATATTTATATCATGTATGGACAGACTAACATAATAGTAGATTAGTAGTAACATTACTTCTTGAAATCTAAAATGATTGTCTCTTGGGCAGAATTCCTGCTACAAACTTAGTTTTCATTCCACAACCAAAAAGGAGTCCATTTGGATCTATTTGTGGAAAGGAACTACCTTCCTTAGTTTCATATATTTCAGGCACAACAAAACTAGAGTCTAAATGAAATAACAGAGTTTTCTATTGGTGAAGTTCTTAACACACACACACATCTCAAGATGTAAATCCAACAGATAATACATGCAAATTATTCTGTACAAAGCTTAAGAAACTAGCTACTAGAATTGGATATTGAAAATTATAAAAGTGAAAATGTCGATTATATAGCTTTTTATTTCGAATTTATTGCATACTCCAGCATACATTAAATCAACTTAAATACGTATAGATTATCACGAGCAATGGCTGATCTAGACACAAGCTATGGGTTACTTGTATAGGTCGAAATCTGCCCAAGAATATTTAGGACAAGAAAGCATTGAGGAAAGAGTCAGTCGAGGGCGACCAGGAAATAATGAGACTCGTGTCGAGATGTCAACAATGGTCAAGGTCGAGCACCGCGGAAAGGGCTGTAACAACTAATTTTTAGAACAAGAATATTAAAGGGAATATTCTAGTGAATATTCTCTGCACTTGTATTATTAGTGTTTGTTAGGAATATGTCCCATATAAATAGGAAAAAAGACAATGAATGAAGGCATGTGACATTCATTCAATAAAAAACTTTTATTAAAAGATTCTCTCTCTCTATACAAACGCTACTTTTCCATCAAGATTCTGATTCATATTGTTCCACACTGTTCCATCAGATCCGAGAATAATTCGAACATTCTAGGATTTGTTTTTCACTCATTATTGTCAGGATGGAACAATCATCTAATTCATCCTTTATTGGGTGAACCACTCCTCCTATTTACTTAAACGCCATTTATTGTTATTTATTGCTAGTTATTTCTCCATTATTGGTCATACTTTTTGGAATAGTTAACGCATGTTGTTGTCCTTCCACATCAGATCTGCCTAACGTTAGTCACGTTTTCAGAACTCACACCTAGAGATATTATTATTAACTAAGTTTAAACCATCATTATATAAATACAACTATTTTAGCCGAAAGTTACACTTTTTGGTCAAACAATTTGGTGCCGTTTGTGGGGATTTCCTAGTTATAATTTTAATTTCTTCTAGATCTATAACTAACACGATTCGCTAACATAAAAAAACAAAAAACAAAAAACAAGATCTCCTTTCTTTGTGTGCACGAATCCCATATGGCAGGTAACAGAGAAGAAATGGCGAGAATAATAAGTGACCTCCCAACCAACCTCATGAACATCATCAATGAGAGCTGTGAAACAGCGGACGAAGACGCAACGCCCAAAGTCTCCCCTAGACGAGATGGGTCACCTCCTCCTCACTGCAGCATCACAAAATCTCTTGGTAAGAGAATCTGTGGTGGAGGAGACGCCGCCAACTATAAAAATCTCCTTGAGGCTTGACTGACTGATACGCTAACCAGCGTCCTCCATAAGCTTGCTCAAGACACAAACAGAAAATGCGAGGGCTTGCGTTATACAACCAGTGAACAAGCAGCACAACCAATTCCCTCCCCCTTCTCCTCCAACGACAGGTATTACTCACAATGTCATTAATAGTGTAGGTGACGACGCTCTCGCAACCATTCTGAAAAGGATGGAGGAAATGGAGAATGAGAACAAAGCACTCCGGGACCAAATGAGAGAACACCAAGAAAGGGTCGATAAAATACCAGGCTCTCCCAAGCTCTTGGTGAAGAGAGATGCCGGCCGGTTCGTCGAGCAGCCGTACAGTGATGACGCCGCCCCACATGCCATACCAAAAAATTTTAAAATGCCACCCTACCTACGAATATATGATGGCACGGCCGACCCTGAAGATCATGTGACTCACTATGTTACCGCTGTGAAAGGCAATGATCTCGCCAAGGAACAAGTATCCTCCATTTTGTTGAAGAAATTTGGTGAAACCCTCACAGCAGGAGCGCTGACATGGTATTCACAACTACCTGCACGCTCCGTTGAAACTTTCGAAAAGATGGCCTTACGCCCATGCTGGGGCCAAGAAAGCCGAAGCAAGAGTGAACGACATATTTGCCATTAAACAGTCTCCGGGAGAGAGATTGAGGGACTTCCTCGCCCGTTTCAATCGTGTAAAGATGACCCTGCCGAACGTGTCGGAAGGGATGACAGTCACAGCCTTCCAGAACGAGCTGAGCAGGGACGAGTCGAGGGCGACTAGGAAACTACTAAGTCAACTCAGAAGTACCCTCAACTACCTGGGATGAAATACACAACGCGTATTGCACCGAGGTCCGAGTAGATGGGGACGACCTCAATGGACCAACTCATCGACTGACCTTGGTATAGAAGGGATATCGAAGAAATGATACCCAAAGGGACCTCACAGCTCCGCGACCCAACAGGGAACGACATCTACCATATGTTAGAGCGGCAATTACGTCCTCCTCCCGCCACAAAGAGGGCCCACCCATATCAAGGACAGGGACTCACCGGAACGAAAGAGGTATGCCTCCTGTATTATCCGCTCACAATTTTTGTGTGTCACCTACAGAAATAGTCTATGCCTTGAGAAGCGCGAATCAAAGATAGAGTGGCCACAAAAGATGAGGTCAGACCCGAGTACCAGAAAATCGGACGCCCTTTGCGAGTTCCACCAAGAGCGAGGGCACAAAGCCGAGGATTGCATCGCCGTAAGGGAGGAGGTGGAAAAAAGAAAAGAAAAGGGACACCTCAAAGAGTTGCTGAGCGATCGGGGAAGGACCAATTTTGCTAGAGGACATGAACAACATCAAGGGCCGCCGAAACCGCCATCGCCAACCCGCACCGTCCATATGATCATCGGCGGCAGAGATAATGCTTCCATCAACAGTGTAAAGTTAACCATAACCCACAAGCTCAAACGGTCAATCACCCACGAACGATATGACGAACTCGAAGAAAGTATCATCTTCGATAAGTCAGATACCAGCGATTTGGTTTTTCCTCACTATGATGCCCTTGTTATCACTTTACGAATTTTAGATACCGATGTGAGACGCATTATGGTAGACAATAGGAGCGGCGCGTGCATTATACACCCTTGAGTACTTGCACAAATGAAACTCGAAGATAAGATAGTGTTGCGTTGGATCACGCTAACTGGTTTTAACAATGCAGTTGAGCGAACGTCTAGCAAAATTACACTCCCCGTCCTGGTCGTGGCGTTACTCTAGAAACCATATTCCACATCATAGACCAAAACACAACGTACAACGCCATAATAGGGCGATCATGGATACACACCATGAGAGTCATCCCTTCCAGCTTATACCAAGTCATCAAATTACCAACTCCATGGGGAATATTCAGCATACGAGGGGAACAACGCACATCCCAGGAATGCTACCGCATCTCCTTAGATATCAAGGTCACTTAATAAACGAAGGACAAAGAAAAAGAGACATAGCATTCAACAGGGTCGAGGTCGATATATGGCGATAGCGAGGACGTCATTAGAGACCCCGATATGGTCGAAGCTGCGAGATTGACCATAGAAGACCTCGACCCCATTCAATTAGACAACAACGACCATAGAAAGAAAGCTTACATCGGCTGCAAACTTCAGGAACCATGTAAATCCTATCAATTTTTAATTATTAATGCGGACTTGTTTGCTTTCAGCCATGCAGATATGCCAGGTATCCCGAAGGAAATGTCCACGCACAAGCTGCACGTCGACCCATTCCACCCCCAGTGAGGCAGGTCAGGGCATAAGTTCAACTCCACGATCAATGACGCAGTACGCGAAGAGGTGGAAAAGCTATTGGAAAATAGCTCCATCAGGGAGTCTAAATAGCCCAATAGGTCTCCAACGTGGTCATGGTAATAAAGAAGAATGGGAAAATGGTGGATGCGCGTAGATTTCACAGATTTGAACAAAGCATGCCCCAAGGATTCATTTCCCTTACCGTACATCGACCAACTTATCGACGCAATGCCGGGCATAGATTATTAAGCTTCTTGGACGCTTACTCGAGCTATATTCAAACCCACATGAAAGAAAAGGATCAGGAGAAAACCACTTTTATCACCCATCAGGAGACGTACTGCTACAGGGTCATGCCTTTCGGGCTGAAAAACGCAGGGGCAACTTACTAAAGGTTAGTAACGAGGATGTTCAAAGACCAACTCGGCGAAACAATAGAAGTCTATATAGACGACATGCTGGTCAAGTCCAAAAGGAAAGAAGATAACATCGACCACCTAAGAGAAACCTTCGAAATACTCAGACGATACGTAGTGAAACTGAATCCCGAAAAGTGTGCATTCGGCGTGGCCTCAGGAAAACTTTTAGGTTTCCTGGTATCACAGCGAGGGATCGAGGTCAACCCTGATCATATCACAACCATCGAAGGGATACCAGAACATCTGACCACCAAAAAATAGGTTCAAAGGTTGATTGGTCGTATCGCCGCTCTTTCAAGGTTCATTTCGCGATCATCGGATAGGTGTCATAGATTCTTCGGCGTACTCAAGAAGGATAACGCCCTCCAATGGACTTCTGAGTGCGTCCAAGCCTTGAAGGAATTAAAAGCATATTTTTCATCGCCACCATTGCTTTCAAAACCAGAGCCATGGGAACGTCTCCTCATCTACCTCACTATATCCAAAGTAGCTTTGAGCACAATCCTGGTCCGAGAAAATAAAGGTAAGCAGTCTCCTATCTATTACATTAGCAAAACACTAGTCGACACCGAGTGAGATACCCTCACTTCGAAAAACTGCTTTGGCCTTAGTCGTAGCTTTACGAAAGCTTAGACCGTATTTACAATGCCATCTACCTTGGTTGTGACGACTTTCCCCCAAGAGTATCTTGCATAAACCCGAGTTATTGGGCAGATTGGCCAAATGGGCCATCGAACTAAGCGAGCACGATATCACATATCAACCGCGAACAACAATAAAGTCACAAGTTCTTGCTGACTTCGTCGCCGACTTCAGCGCAACAATAATGCCCGAAGTTGAAAGAGACGTCCGCACTTCTCCCCAAACACAGGACCTCTAGGTCCTATACACTGATGGCGCGTCTAAAGCATCAGGGTCCGGACTGGGACTCGTATGCGAAGTTCAAACCGGCAAAGTAATTCGCCATTCCATAAGGTGCCAGACATGGCTAACAGTGAGGCCGAGTATGAGGCCGTAATTGCAGGGTTAAGGATAGCACTCAAATATAGGGCAAAACGGTTAAGACTACACCGCGATTCTCAACTCGTTGTCAACCAAGCCACAGAGACTTTCCAAATCAAGGAACAAAGGTTACAAAAATACTAGACCGAAATCTGTAAGCTGCTGCCCAAGTTCGACGAATGCCAACTCGACTAGATCCCACGAGCACAGAATGACGAGGCAGACGGCCTCGCCAAACTAGCCGCTGCCACCCAAAATATTACAATCGGAGACAGGAGTGTTGTCCACCTTCTCAACTCGTCGATAGACCAAATCGAGGTAAGAACCATAAATCTTACTTGGGACTGGCGTAACCGTATTGTTATATATTTACAGGACAGCGTACTCCCAGGTGATAAAAAAGAGGCCAAGAAACTTAGAATGCAAGCAACCAGGTACAACATCATCCACAACGATCTGTACAAGAGAATGTACGGCGGCCCTCTAGCAAAATTCTTAGGCCCAAATTAGACGCGGCGCGTCCTTGAAGAGGTCAACGAAGGCCATTTTGGAGCTCATTTTGGCAATCGGGCTTTGGTCAGATGCCTCATACGGGCAGGGTATTACTGGCCCACCATGAAAAAAGAGGTTGCGGACTTCGTGAAAAAATACGAGTAATGCCAAAAGTATGCCCCAAGGATTCATCAAGCAGGCGAACACCTCCACTCGGTCACCTCCCTTTAGACATTCATCAAATAGGGAATGGACATCGTGGGCCCCTCGTGGCGAGGCGAGGTAACGTACGATTCCTTTTGGTTTTAACTGATTATTTTTCTAAGTGGGTAGAAGCAGGATCATTCGCCCAAATACGTGAACATGAAGTGATCGCCTTCATATGGAAAAACATCATGTGCCATTTCAGTCTCTCTAAAGAGATCCATTGCGATAACGGACCCAATTTACAGGAAAGAAGGTCGCCAATTTTTTCGAAAAATGGCATATCAAAAGAATACTCTCAACGCCATACCACCCCGCGGGCAACGGACAAGCGCAGTCCTCCAACAAGTCGATACTAAACATCATGAAGAAAAAACTTCAAGGCTCTAAGGGGGTGTGGCTAGAAATATTACCAGAAGTACTATGGGCTTACCGAACAACGCCAAAGACAAGCACATGAGAGACGCCTTATTCTTTAGTCTATGGGACTGACGCAGTAATACCGGTCGAAGTCGGAGAGCCCAGCCTAAGATACTCCCACGAGAGCGGGCCGAGGAACGATGAAAACAGAAGGCAAGAGCTAGAAGAACGAAGAGACATGGCCTACATAAGGATGATCGCCCAAAAATAACAAGTAGACCGCTATTATAACAAAAAGGCAAAGGTTAGGCCGCTCAAAGTCGGGGACTATGTGTTTAAAGCTAAAACACAAGCAAGCAAAGACCCACGGGAAGATAAACTGGGAACAAATTGGGATGGCCCGTACAACATCACGGCAACAACGAACAAAGGGTCATTCCAACTAGAAACAATGGAAGGAAAGCTACTACCAAACAGCGGAATATTACCCACCTTAAGTACTTCAACTTTTAAGAGATAAAGCGTCACTCAAGTCGTCCTCGTTTTTCCCTCACTTGAGTTTTGTCCCAATTGGGTTTTCTCAAGGAGGTTTTTAACGAGGCGATGAAGGGGACACTTCAAGTCCAAGTACGCAAAGTCGGAGGCACAAGATGGCTAGTTCATTGCTCGATCTCTCAAACCTTCTCTAGGTCGACCAATGAAGGGAATAGATAGACCGGGAATGGGACTGGAACGCTAGCCAACACCCAAAAATTTTATAAATTTCTCCAAGTGTAAGAATAAAGAAACAATGCATGAAATTTATTTCTATTTCTCCAAATATACAACCAAGGCAACAGTGCCTAAAGTTTTACGATGTCGACAAACTCCGCACCTAGAAGCATATCTTTCTAAACGTAGGATGTGTTCGACCTTGTTCGAACTAGCACCTATCGGCGGCCTGATACCATCCAAGAACCAGAAGAAAATGAAAACATCAAAACAATGATTGAGGAATTGAAAGCTGTAGTACTATTTGCACCCTGGCCCGACAGAAAAGTCTACACCGGGACCAAACTCAGACAAGAAATGAAATGCAAGTTGACTGAATTTTTAAAAGCTAACGTAGATTATTTTGCTTGGTCCCATTTAGATATGACAGGTATACCACCGGAAGTGATGAACCACAAATTAAATGAAGATCCATCATATTCACCTGTCAAACAAAAGAAAAGAAAGCAAGATTCTTTCAAAAATCAGGTGATTCAAGATGAGGTGCAAAAGCTTTTAAAAATTGGGTCCATCCGCGAGGTAAAGTATCCATATTGGTTAGCTAATACTGTAGTAGTACCTAAAAAGAATGGTAAGTGGCGAGTTTGTGTAGATTATACTGATCTAAATAAAGCTTGTCCTAAATATTCTTTTCCATAATCGCATATAGATCAACCAATTGATGCTACTGCAGGACATGAATTATTAAGCTTTTTAGATGCCTATTCAGGGTATAATCAGATAAAAATGGATCCTATAGATGAAGAAAAAACTTCATTTATAACAAACAGGGGGACTTACTGTTACAAAGTTATGCCGTTTGGTCTCAAGAATGCTGGGGCCACATATCAAAGGCTAGTGACCAAAATGATTCAAGAATATCTAGGGAAAACCATGGAGGTTTATATAGATGATATTCTGGTCAAATTACAACAAGAAGGGGATCATATTCAACACTTGTCTGATACATTTCAGATTTTTCGCAAATTTAACATGAAATTAAATCCTGAGAAATGCGCGTTTGGAGTATCATCAGGTAAGTTCTTGGGATTTCTTGTTTCTAAACGTGGCATTAAAGTAGATCCCTCGCAGGTTAAAGCTATTGAGGAAATTCTGAATATACTTACGAGTAAAAAAGAAGCACAGAGACTAACAGGAAGAATAGTTGTTTTGGGAATGTTTATTTCCAAGTCATCAGAAAAGTGCTTCAGGTTCTTTTCAGCCCTAAAAAAGCAAGATCAATTTGAATGGAAAGAAGAATGTCAACAAGCACTTAAAAATTTGAAAATATACTTGTCAAATCCACCATTGCTCGCAAAACCAAAAGATGGGGAAAAACTACTCATCTATCTTGCTGTTTCAGAAGTAGCGGTAAGTGCTGTGTTAGTTCGAGAACACCAAGGTAAACAATCTCCTATTTGTTATGTTAGTAAGTCTTTATTAGATGCTGATACTCGGTATCCACATATAGAAAAACTTGCACTTGTGTTAATTATGGCATCTAGGAAGTTAAGGCCTTATTTTCAATGTCATCCTATCTCTATAGTAACTGCCTACCCCTTACATAATATATTGCATAAACAAGAGTTATCAGGTAGCCTAGCCAAATGGGCTATAGAGTTAAGCGAATATGACATTACATATCAACCAAGAACTGCAATAAAGTCACAAGTTTTAGTAGACTTTGTGGCAGATTTTAGTCAAGGGATACAAGTGGAGGTTGAAAAAGAAGTACATGTATTTAACGGGTCAAATCCAGGTATTTGGACCTTATTTACCGATGCTTCATCAAATGTAAAAGGAGAAGATCTAGGCATTGTTTTGGTACCACCTACGAGAGAAACAATAAAATGTCATCCTATTACTAATAATGAGGCAGAATATGAAGCTGTGATTGCAGGTTTAGAATTGGCACGAGAGCTCAAAATAGAGCATGTCGTAATCAAAAGCGATTCACAGCTCGTAGTCGACCAAATGCTGGGGACTTATATAGCTAGATAGGCAAGGATGCAACGGTACTTGGAAAAGGTACGAGATTTAGTCAGGCAATTCCAAACTTGGAAAGTCACGCAGATACCAAGAGAAGAGAATGTCGAGGCTGACGCTTTAGCTAATCTTGCATCCGCTGCAGAAGTAACAAATGAAGAAAATGCTTCCATGATACATTTGTTTCATTCAATGCTTGATCAAGATTAAAACGAGGTATATTACAATAATCTAACTTGGGATTGGAGAAATAAAATTGTCAAATTTTTACAGCATGGAATACTTCCTGAGGATAAGAAAAAGGCTCAAGCACTTCGCCAAAAGGCAGCTCATTACTGTTTAAATCAAGGCAATTTATATCGAAAGATGTTCGGTGGCCCCCTAGCAAGATGTCTCGGGCCTTCTCAAACGGAATATGTGATGAAAGAAATACACGAGGGACACTGTGGAAATCACGCTGGAGGGGGATCTTTTGTAAAAATCATAACTAGAGCTGGCTATTACTTACCAAAAATGGAAGAGGAAGCGGAAAATTTTGTGGCTAAATGTGACAAGTGCCAAAGATATGGCAACAACATGCATCGACCAACAAAATTATTACATCCAGTTGTGGCACCATGGCCTTTTATGAAGTGGGGGATGGATATTGTAGGACCATTACCACAAGCTAAAGGTAAGGTAAGATTTCTGTTAGTACTCAATGACTATTTTACTAAGTGGGTAGAAGCAGGAGCCTTCAAATAGGTACGAGAAAAAGAGACCAGGAACTTCATCTGGCGTAACATCATATGCCGATTTGGGGTGCCAAAGGAGATCGTGTGTGATAACGGCCCACAATTCATAGGTGCGCAAATCACAGAATTCTTTCAAAATTGGAAATTAAAAGGATTACATCGACACCTTATCATCCAGTGGGCAATGGACAACTGAACCGACAAGTAAAGTTATTATCAAAAACTTGAAGAAAAGATTAGAAGAATCAAAGGGCAATTGGCCAAAAGTACTACCGGGAGTCTTGTGGGCTTACCGAACAACAACAAAAACAAGTACGGGAGAAACACCGTTTTCACTTGTAAACGGAGTTGAAGCCTTAGTTCCAGTCGAAATAGGGGAGCCAAGTACGAGATATACTCAAGCTACTGAAGAGTCGAATGAAGAAGAGATGCGGGTAAATCTGGATTTACTTGAACAAAGGAGGGAAACTGCTTTAATAAGGATGGCAGCAGAAAACAAGTAATTGAGCGATATTACAATCGGAAAGCTCATCTTAGGTACTTCAAGATTGGGGACTACGTACTCAAGAAAGTTTTCCAATCCACGAGGGCAGTCAATGCGGGAAAATTAAGTCCAAATTGGGAAGGGCCTTACAAGATTTATGGAATCGTAGGAAAAGGTGCATATGAGCTTGAGACCCTAGACGACAAGATCTTACCTTCGAATTGGAATGCTATTCATATGAAGAAGTACTATTTTTAAGGAAAGGAAATACCAACGGTCAGGTATCTCCCACTTACGATTTTATTGTTGAATTGTTAAAGTTCTACTAACAATTTTAGATGATAGGCAAAATGCTATCCCACACTAAATGATGAATTTAGACCTGAAAGACACGCGGAAGAAACATAATTCCCGGTCTAGGGTTGCAAACTTTTCTGATAGAAATAGAATGGTTTAAGCAGTCTACATCTAAAGTTATACCTCTGAGTCCCGTATGTTTTTCCTTTTCAGGAAAAAGACCGCATGGAAGGAATAACTTCAAATATCAAACACTTGGGGGACTATATAATATACATAGGGTATATGTATAAGGGAGGGGAAAGAAGACTGGAACAATTAAATTTCAAGTCAAGCTTAAAGTCTACTCAACAAAGTGTAAAGTTCAGAGCAAAGTCACGAGCCAAAAATACAAGCCTGATTCAAAAACCTGTGAAGAATACATTCATGGATATAAATTTAGGCAATATTTAGCCATGGGCCATAAATAAACCCTTGGATCTTCTTTTTACAAATCTGTTGTAAAGAAAAACAGTTACGAAAGAGTTATAGAAGATATTTAAATACATGTAAGATGTTATTTAAACTTGACAAAGTAAGAATAAAAAATTTATCAAAAGTTATTCCAAGAAACATGTGTGTTTCTATTTCTTCTTTCATATGTTTACACCATTATGAAGTTGAGACATCTTTTTCATTAGTGTCGTATATAAAAGGGCCCTCTTTTATAATTCATGTCTGATTCAAAAATCCATGAAGTTAATTAAGCATTTCTAAAATGCAAAAAGTCAAAAGGGTAAAACAAAAACCCACATATTAAAATAAAACCAAGACCTTGGACTTATAAAGAAACAAGGCAAATTATTAAAAGAGTATAACAGAAACTCAAAAGAATTACGTTGAAGCAAAAAATTTATAATATTAAGTTAAAACTAAGTATGAACTTAGTCTTAAACTAATTGTCATTTTTAATCCCCGAAAAGACCTGGGGATATGTTGTTACCAAAAACATTACCCCTAAAATGGGACCAGGGGTAAAACCACCAAACATTCCACCAAAAAGGAAAAAGGAGTCAAACTTCACAAAAAACTTTCACTCTGGAGCAGGTTCTGAAGAAGAATTCAAGACGGCATCATCAGCAACAGAAGACTCGATTTGGTTTGAAGGAGCTGGGACATCCACCGCACCAGAATTAGCTTCAACATTCTCAGGAGTATCAGCCATGGGTGAAGAGAAACTTTGGCCTTGCTGAGTTTTTTCAATGGTCTCTTTAATCTTTGCTAACTCAGCATCCAAGTTAAAACCTTCTTGGCTAACCTCCATAAGGGTATCATGGCGCGTGTTCAAAATGGCCCAACTTACTTCAATAGCAGCTTTGTCCTCAAGAGCCTCATAGTCCCTTTCCCAATGATCAATTTGACTCTTGAGCTCCGCCCTCTCAGCCAAAGCAGCATCATAAAAGATTGTAAAGGGGCAAGTGAACTCTCCAAAAACTTGACCTTATCAGAAGACACTCAGAGATCTTCTTGGGTCTAGGCGAGTGTTTGAACAAGCTCACCAGCATAAACCTCTTTTTCATTCAACAAGGCCTTCAGACCTCTGATCTGTTCAGTGGCTTTGGAGAGTTGTTCAGCATAAAAATGACTCGAGGAGGTTTTTATCCTTGCCCGCCTGGTTGGAAGAAGCTCTCTCAACTGCTAGCTCTGATGCCATGATTCTTAGCTGCTGATCTAAGGTACATTTGTTTTCTTCTAAAACTTCCATCTCAAGCTGAAGACTTTCATACTGCTCTTTCCAGTTATCTGCCTCAGTCTGGTAATCATGTATCAATTGTTCTGTATGGGAAACCCTTTTCATCATCTCTATACCGACGAGATTGATCTAAGAAAAGAATAGATTAGAATCTTAGCAAAAGAAAAATGGTATAGAATATGAAAAGAAGTTTATTCATTCAATGATGATTGCACGATGTCATTCATCCAAGTCAAAGAACTATGTCTTTCTAGCTTGGATTTTTCAACCGGACCAATCAAGGGTTTCAACCATACGTCAGCTTGGCCTGACTTCTTCAGAAGATTACCATCGGCATGAACCTCAATGGAAATTTATTTCATCACTCTACTTCCACTTGAAGAACTAACTTCAGTTCTAGAAATATTAGTAGCGGGGACTGTATAGGAAGTCATAATGGCTTGAGGCGGAGCAGAAACAGCAACAGTAAAAACAGGCAAAGAGCGTTCCATTGGGATAGATACGGGGAAAGAGGCAAGAGGTACTTCATCAGACACCAAATCAAAGCCTTCACTATCAAACCCACGAGAAAAAAGTTGTTCATCAGAGTCACAAGCTGCCATAGGAGTATCTTCGTTAGAACTCACTAAAGTGGCTTCAGCAGGCTCGGTCATGGGAACAGAACGGGGAAGAGTAACTTCATCATCCGAAAATGATGCGTCTTCTAGCCCGTGGCCTTTTAACCAAAGAACTTCCATCCCATTCCTCCTCCCCTTCAGAATCTTGGGGTTTGTCAGCTTTCCTTTTCGATGAAGTACTCAGGATTATCTCCTGAGCTCTTGCCAAAGAAAGTCTAGAAGCTGCAATCGACGTAACACTTACACCATGAATAGGAAACCCTGATAAAAAGAAGGGTTAAATACATTCTAATGAAAGAACAGATAAAAATAGAAGGAAAAAGTTCTTACCGTGGGTCTTGACCTTCCAACCAAACCTATTTGAGAGGTACTTCCAAGATCTAACTTCCATCGGAGCAATGGTCAATAACTTTTCTACCCAACCACGGAAATTGGAAATCTCTTCAACAGTTCTGATGGTTGCTGAAATAAGAAAAACAAAACAGTCACGGGAAGTACAAGCTCTTTTTAATTAAAAAAAGAGAGAAAATTGTAAAGAAAACTTACGTGCAAAATTCCACTTTTCAGGGAATGGCATATTTTCTTCACCTACTAGCCCTACCGTAGGAGCAACAACAAATCGGGCGTACCCGCCATGATCTTTATCATCCTCAGGGCTGACTAAAACCCTCTTACTCCTCGCCACCATAGTAAAAATTCCATGATGAATAGATTAGGGGAGTAGAGGTGGATTAGATGAAAAAAGGTGAAGGGCAGTTGAGTCAAATTAGCCAAGTATCTAAAACATGCAACAACCCTCCATACAATAGGGCCAATTTGTCCTAAACACACATTGAAAAAGCAACAAAACTCGATAATAACTGGATCAATGGGGGGTCTAAAATCCAGTGTAAAGGGGTACATATACACGAAAGAAAAGCCAACCTTGAAGGACGTGATCCTTTGATTTGCATTAGGAATTAGAATTGGGAAATCAAATTTTCAGTGACAATCTCTACGGACAACAGAGATCAAACTTCAGTAATCTGAGAAGGATTAACATCAGCACAATCAAGAGAGGACATAGAAAAAACCTGATTCCTAATTGATTCTCTGTCAGTATAAAAAGAAAGTTCATAAGGAATAATTTCGTCTACTGTGGGTTCACGGACTGGTTCATTAGAGTCCCTGCTTCTGGCAGAAGATCTATGTGAAAGAGAAGCCCTAGCCTAGAAGAAGAAGGGGGAGTAGAACTAGGTAGAGATGAAGAAGAACCTCGAATGGACGTTGATCCTAAACTACGTAACCTACATCCTCTCCTGCTCCTAGTTGGAGCAAGAGGAAGTTCACCTACAATGAGAACTTTTCGAGGATCGGGGTTTGAAGAAGACATAGCTATACAAAGAAGAAATGAAGATTGAATAGTCAAAGATGGAAAACTTTTCTATGAAAGAAAAGACAAAGGATATATTTATACTCAGAAGCAACCGTTGGAAACGTCATAATGAAAACTGTCACTTCGTTATTGATGTAGCCATAAAAAATCCCTAAAAGACGCTGAAGGGTTGCAGAACCAATCGAAAGCCTCCACGTGTCACGAGCATTAAATGGAAGTGACATGCGGAGCGTCAGTTCTGGAGAAGGTATAATAGCGGTAAAAATTTCCGCTTTAATGAGATCCACTTTTTAAATATTCAATTGCTGAATAAATGGCAAGTTGGGGGGGGGGGGCTATCTGTATTGGGGAAAATCAAGTCAACGTTTGATTTTAATTATGTTCTGACATGTCAAGACACATGCATTAATAAAAGATTGACAACTGGCAGAGAGTATTCAAAGAGCTGTGTGCCTTAACAAGTACAGGAAAGAATACCAGAAAATAAGAAGGAACGGTTACTCGTATTTCTTGATAATTTGAAGAGACATCGGAAGAATGAACCTAGTTAGCAAAAAGTACAGATTCGTATTATCTGCAGTTAATGAGCATCAATAAGAGGAAACGTTATAGAATCTTCACGAAACAGTTACGATTGTTAATTATAACGTTACATTAATGTCATTAATTGCTCATAATAGCTCTATTGTGAGAGGAAAGAAATGTAGTACTTAGAAATAGCTATAAAAGGAGAGAAATAACATTTGTATAGGACACCGATTATTACTGGAATATTCTTATTTACATTGCATTAAACTTGCTTACTCTGTTACTCTATCAATCCAAATTTTCTTTTCTTGTTACACAATCATTTCTTTATTTGATTATCAGTAACCTGAGTTCTTCTAAAATTACGCTTTGGCCGAAATTCCTATTTTCTAGTTAAACACTCTCGTATTTTGTTCTCCCAAATTCAGTAGTTTGTGTATCGATTTTTCAATTCCAACACTAACATTTTTTACGAGGAATGTTGCAACTTGAAATTTCAGTATTACGAGGTATAGCACGAAAAACCAATCACATGGTATTGCACTGAAGAAACAAAGCTACAACATGTATCAACTTTGGCATATCATCTACAAAGGAAAGCCAGGGGTGCACAAATTATCTCATAAAAAACTATTTTGACATGAGATCATCTAACTCTAAATGATTGATGAGCGACAAGCTGAACAACCATAGACTTGCACAAACCAACATCAGTATGCAGGTATATCATTTACCGTGTGAACATTGACCTGCAATAGATTACATAGCTGCTTGGCCACTTCAGAGTAAGATTAACCAATAAATTGTTGTAAATTGACATTAGACGATCGAAATCTCCCCGTTAATGAACAGGTTCGGCTGATTGTCTGAGGATTCCTCAAAATTATAGCGGTTAATAAGAATTTCCCACAAGCAATTAAGGAATAAGACTAAAGTCACCTCGTTACACATTAGCAACAAAAGTTGCGAGGTTGAATTGCGTCTCATTGCAGGCCTACTTGGCATGGACCAAGAACACTAAACTTTTAGATCTATGTAAGACACTCATATCCATTTGACAAGGTCTAGGCAACTAGAGTCCATGTAACTGTACGGGGTAGAATTAACAAATGATAGGTGGACGTTCGTCAAGTTGACACGTGGCAGTGAAGATCGGTAGGATATAAGTCAGCAAATAGCTGACATCGGGTACAAGCATGTGAACGATGTTGTATGGGTTCCGAAGACATTGAAAGATGAAACCAGAGAGGAGAATTAGAAAGCAAGGTACCAGTTGAAGAAGGCAGCATTAAGGAGCATCCGTTAAAGAGAATCCTAGCATTTATACTCAACCGTTATGCAGCTATCAAGAGGGGTCTTTATTCACCTTAAAGAGGAGCTTGATTTGGGGATCTTGTCTCCCCAAATTTAGCTATAAATAGGGAAATTCATAGTCATTGAAGGACATGAAATGCTTGTATGAAACAAGGCTAATATTACTCTCTTATTCTGGTAAACATTGTTCTACTAGAATTTAGTTCTTAATATTGTTCTTGTTTCCCGAAAAGTTCAATTCAAGGGCCAGGCTTGCCTTTTCTTTAATTATTCTTATTTTATTTAATTTTGCTCTTTATGACTTTATTTCTTCGAATAAATTTCATTCACGTATCTAAAAACCATGTTATAAATTAACTGTACCGTTTTAGAGGTAGACGGTAACATACCCGAGCAAATGAAAAAAATGGACCATATATGAGTGTAGGTCTAAATAGTCTTGGACGGTAGGTTTCTTATTTAAAAAAAAGTGGAGCTATGAGCATTTACTATCGGGTAAACTGCAAAGTTATGAGAACACAAGATTTATCGAGTAAATTACGGATTGACATGATATAATTTCTAATTCACACGATCACCAGATAATTACAAACATCGGGAGTTGATATGAATATTATCATCCCGCTATCAAAACCGAAGGTCTCCTCATAAGTTTTAGAATATACTATAAATCATGCGTATTGTTATAGTATTCTTTATGGAATAATTGTTTAGTTATTTATTAAATTCAATAAAAGTCTCCTCATAAGTGTTAGAATATACTATAAATCATGCGTATTGTTATAGTATTCTTTATGGAATAATTGTTTATTTATTTATTCAATTCAATAAAATTTTATTTTAAACAGCTCATGTATTTGTCTGTGTGTCCTTTGCTTATATAGTAGATGATTTAGTGTATAGAGTTTAGCTTATACACGGAAGATTAAATCATCTGTTCTTATAAGTCATAAAGTTTATGTTCACAATCTAATGATGGAATTGAACAAACCATCAGAATGGTTGTAGCACAAGATTAGATATAATTTATCTTGATTATGGGAATGGTTTAATTCCGACTTCTTGTGCTAGTACATTTTGTATGTATTGAACGGATCAAATAGATATACGTATTTTATACTGACTTAATAAAATAATTTCTCTAGCCCTTTTAATGTACCTATACTTTTAATCTTGATATAACTATTATTAGTTGTGTATGTCATTTATTGTTTTGATTTATTAAAAGCCGAGATTCTTTCGTGGGTCAATAAGCCTGGTAAATTGGACAATGAAGATATACATTGGCGAAGTAAATAATTAGTTGATAGAATCCATGTCTCGATTTTTGAGATTGATGATACCCCTTTATGAAAGCTTATAAGTTTTCATGTGTAAACCTGGCTGGTGGATTTTATATCCGACGCATGAAATAAGTTAAGCGAAAGTCTAAAGGAAGTAATCAATAAATTAAATTATCAGTAATTTAATTTGATTGATTAGTATCTGAATCTTAACATGGGGAGTTAAATAAGGTTTAATGCAAGAAATTTGAAATTGAACTAAGGAGTGCAATTACGAATTTTTAATAGAATAATTCATAATTTGTAATAATAGAAACTAATTTCGAATTTTAAAATTAATTCCATAATAAGGAGCCTTGTTAATTAAATTATATGGTCCCTACTGTGCCTAAATAATAGAAAATAAAGGAAACATCTCCTAAGTAGAAGAAGAAAATCTAACAGGTTTTGAAAAAGGGTTTTAACAGCAAAAACGTGACTATATATATCCCATATAGGGCTGGCCGTTTTTGCACTCGTTTTTGCCTAGGAATTTGTCCTACCTGGAATTCTCTCTTTCCAGATTTTATTTGGATAACATAGTAGAAGACTATGGAATGTTTTGCTGAGATCACGGTCTTGCAACTTTGAAACTGGACCGAGATTAATCTCCTTTGTTCAAACTTCAAGAGGTAACTCGTATAATCTCCATATGTGCTTATTTTTAATTTACACGTGAATATGGTACTGAAATTGCTTTAGCTGCGAATATAATCCAACAATTGATATCAAAGCCTACTCACGTCTAATTAGATAATTAGGATGAATATGAAAAGGAGCATCATGTTAGTATGCAAGTTTCGAATTACATGCAAAGATTATTTTTCTGTAAAACTGTACTGTTTTGAGCATGAATATTTGTTTCGAAAATTTTGATTATTCTGAAAATCATGCAATATCTGCTTATTGTTGCTGATATTTGATTAGAATAATCTGAAAATTTTGTTAATCCGAGGAAAATGCAAAAGCTACTATTTGACCGAATTGACCAGAAAATCAGAGGTCAATTTGTTGACGGAATCCGATTGAGTTGAAATTTGGCAGGTCCATGTGAAACGACCAAATGATCAATACTCATCAGCTTTGCTCATGACTTAAGTCGTTTTTCGGGCTTTCAGGATCGTTTAGATGGTGGTTTGTGCATTTTTTCTAATTTTCTGGATTTTTTTTCAATTTTTTAACTTGTTTTAATCTAGTGGTGGTAGGGATCGTATCCTATGGATTCCAGAGTTAAATTCTAGTGACATAATGATTTTACACATTGACGTAGGTCTTCTTTCTGATCGGATAAACTCATTATAGATAATCACTAGGTAATATTAGTTGTTGATTACTTGTATTTACTCTCCATCTGAGTATGCATGTTGGTCCAATGGAATTAGCATATTGAATGTTGATATTTATTTGACTTAAATTAACAGCTTGCTATCCATCTGAGTAAGACCTGTTTAAATTCATGGAGTGAATAATCTGTCATTACATATGTATATTGCGAGAATAACTCTTTTTCCATCGAAACTTGTTGTTCAAGGTGCATGGATTACATGTATTAGTGTATTTTGAATTTTAATATTCAATAAAACATGACTGATTTTGTAATTTAATTGTCTCTCAGATTAACCATGAGTGCTTTAAATCCCCTTACTGCTATTCTTACTCAAAACAAACTTAAGGGTCCGAATTTGATTAAAAACAAAACTTGGATATTGTCCTAAATGCTGAAGAGTACAAATTTGTGCTCGATGAGGTATTTTCACGATCCAAAATCCACTAAGGTCGTGATGACGCCTAACACCGCCGCCAGGCAAGCCAACAGTGTATGATTAACTTAATTACTCTTTTTAATAATTAAAATCATAATTTTCATTAGTTAAAGAGTATGAAATAGAATTTACAGGGTAAGTGATAATATTTACACGAACTATAATAATAAACAATCCCGTAAGAACCCCCAATTCCCGGTGTCACAAGTGCATGGGCATCTATTATTGAGTACAACAACAATACAACATCCGTCTGAAATACAAGTTAGACGGAGAATATAAATAACTCTGATGGAGACTCTGTATGCTGCGGACCGTATCAAGGAAGTGCAACTCACCGTAATGTCCCTGCAACAGCCGCGCCACTGCACCTAGACGACCACCAGAAACATATATGTAAACATGCACAATAAGTGCATCAAGTGCATCATGAGTACGTAAATCAATGCGTACCCAGTAAGTATCTAGCCTAAACCCAGAGAAATAGTGATGAGGGGTCAACATCGACACTTCTTAGTGGTTCAATAAGACATATACAGTGAGAAGTAAATAGATATGGGCCAGAGTAAATAAACGAGATAAACAAGTATAAATACGTGGTACAATCCTTCTCTCAACAATTAAACTCAAACTCTCGATTAGCAGTTACCTCCTCCACCGGAGTGTGTGTGTGTGTATATATATATAATGGACTTCACCAGATAGATCGTCATAATTCAAATCAGGAAAACTCCTAGATACACTGGCTTTTTGACAAATAATACGCACGATTCCATAGGAGTATTTTATAGAAATGTCGAGGCTTACGGCCTGATCCCATCATAATCTGGTATATAACCATAGATACATCTATTATATTGCCGAGGCAAACGGCCCGCTCCCATGAAAGTGTGGTACATAATCCCGCCGAGGAGAACAGCCTGATCCCATAAGATGTGCGCACTGCCGAGGGTCGAACGGCACGAACCAAAGATATATCTATCTTGCCGAGGCGAACGGCCCGATCCCATTAGAATAAGAAGCTTTGACGGGTCCTTGACCCCACTCACGAAGGGACATGTGAGTTATAAGGAGCTTTGAGGAAATCTTTCAATGAGAACGCATAACGCGGGAGAAATTCGTAAGAGGAGTAAAATTATTCGCGGCTAATCACGAAGCCCGTCGAATCTCTACAATAGCGAGTCTATCGCTCTACACAAGCCTAGTCTCAAGTCCTAATGTAACATAAAGGAATTTAATAGGCAAGGGTCTGCTCAAATAGTACAACTATAGCATAGTGTAAACCTAAGTCTACCCGAACAATAACATGGATTTAGCTACGTACGGACTCTCGTCACCTCGTGCGTATGTAGCCCCTGCAACAAGTAGCACATATGAAATACATCACCTAGTGGTAGTTTCCCCCTCACAGAGTTAGACAGGAGACATACCTCGCTACGAAGTTCCATAACCGGCTCCAAAGACTCCCTAACAACTCAAACCGATGCTCGTCGATCCAAAAACTAGTCAAACAAGGTTCAAACCAATCAAAATATACTCTAATACCCATAATCAATCAATTTAAACAATTCTAAACCCCGCTTGAAAAGTCAATAAAGTCAACCCTAGGGCCCACGTGCCCGGATTCCAAAAATTTTGAAAGATAAACTTTAACCATAACACCACGAACTCAAATATATAATGTATTCCTAATTCCATGTCTAATTTCGTGGTAAAAGTCCGAAAATACCAATTTCTGGGTTTCTTTCAAAATCTCACAATTTTTACTAATTTCCATGGTTAAATCCTTGTAGAATCCATGTAGTTAGCTAATAATATGCGGGAATTACTTACCTTGCAATAGATGATGAAAATCTCCCCTTGAAGCTCTCCAAAAATCGCCCAAACCAAGAGAGAAATGAGTGAAATAAGCAAAATCCCGATTTAAAACAATCTGCCCAGGTTCGCATTTGCGGACCAAACTTCAAATTTGCGAATGAACAGTGTTCGCAATTGCGATGAACAATGTTCGCAATTGTGAATGAACAGTAGTCGTAATTGCGAATGAACAGTGCCTCACCAGAAACCAGCAAACCCAAACTTCTCCGAAATGATCCGAAACCACCACGAAACTCATCCGGAACCTCCCGGACACAAACAATATATGAATTTCAATCATAAAACACGCTATGGACCTGCTTGCGCACTCAAAACACTGAAAAGAGGCCGTCTTGACCCGATATTGACCATGGTCAAACTCCAAATTTCTTAACTTTACTAGTCTCTCAACCCTGATCCAAAATACACCCAAGCCCTCAGGACCCCGTCAATCATACCAACAAGTACCAAAACATGATACAAACTTAGTTGAGGTCTCAAATTACATCAAACAACGTCGAAACTACGAATCGCACCTCGAATCGAATTATGAGTTATGAAATTTCCAAATTCTATTATTTGCGCCGAAGCGTATCTAATAAATCCGGAATGACTTCAAATTTTGCACACAACTCATAAATGACATTACAAACCTACAAATATGACCCCATTATCAAAAAGTCCACTCCCCGTCAAACTTCCAAAAACCTTCAATTTCCAACTTTTGCCAAATTACCCCGAAATGACCTAAGGACCTCCAAAACCACATCCGGATGCGCTCCTAAGACCAGAATCACCATACAGAGCTATTCCCAGGCTCAGAATCGCAAATAGATATCGATAACATCAAAATCCACTTCAACCCAAACTTATGAAATTCATCCAAAACGCCAACTTCTCACAATAAGCACTAAAACACTCCCGGGTAATCTAAAACCTGATCCGGACATACGCCCAAGTACAAAGTCATCATACCAACCTATTGAAACCTTCAAATCCCGATTCCGAGGTCGTTTACTCAAAAGTCAAAACTTAGTCAATATTTCCAACTTTAAGCTTCCGAAATTAGAATTTTCCATCTGAATCAACTCTGAACTTCGTGAAATTCAATTCCGACCACATGTACAAGTCATAATACATGAAGTAAATCTACTCAAGGTCTCAAACTACCGAATGACGCGCTAGAGCTCAAAACGACTGGTCGGGTCGTTACATTCACCCCCACTTAAATATATGTTCGTCCTTGAACGTGCTAAGGACTGCTCTAGAGTTGTCCAAAATTACTGTTTAACACCTCGTGCACCTACCCAGGCCACCAAAACCCCGTTGAGCACATTAGCTCGAACCAGACTTAAGATTCTCCTTTTTGTGTAATCAATAAGAACCAAATTTAATGATCCGGAATTCTCCACGAGACCCGATTCTAACATACGAATGCCGTATCAATCTCCACACGTTGAACCAACACATGATCAAGCACCCATGATGATGCCACACAATGCACAACATAAGTGTATTGCCCATAATAACATCGTCCGACAACAATAGCTGCATTTTCATGAATCCGATGCTCGTAATACACCTCGAAACACATATGAGCCCTGTTTCAACTCTCGCAATACTTCCACGACGAAAGAGATGTGTAGAAGCTCATAACCATCTGCTGAACCAACAATTCATGGAGTCTTCCCTCCTGAAAAGAACCATTAATCCATTTTGAATTTAATAGTGACACCTTCTCTTTAATATACTTTGCATACCTCCGATCGCACTGATCCCAGGTCCAATAATCTTGTCTCACCCAGTACAAGCTGCTCCGACAATAAGCCACCTCAAACACTGACAGAAATCCCACATGACGCGATCAATACGCCAACAAGCTACAACACGAATATGACACCTAAGAAAGAACGAACTCTGGAAAAGAACTATCCAGCTTGCCTAACGAATAAAATGGCCATCAAACACCATGAGCCCTTCTCAGGGAATGAGAAACAAAATACACAATAATAGATATAGGGAACCGTACTCAACATCTCACTGTTGCGGCATGCAACCCGATCCACACATGATACCGTTGTGACGTGCAACCCAATCGAAACACGATACCATTGTGGCGTGTAACCCAATCCAAACAATGTACTCGTAGTGGCACGCCACCCGATTCATACATGACAATAAACAAGGAGGTACTCATCAAGCCATAATGCTTATACATACGAAATATTCGAATACCGACCACGAGCATATCAAGTGCAAAAATACAACTCTAGGGGACGGATAGCGCCATATGCTACAAAACCCAAGCACAACTAAGGTGTGGTAAAAAACCTGCATCACGAGATCCATCTTGCTCGTATAACACCACAAGCTGCACGAGGCCACAATACATGTTAGAATAACCAAGTCGTCTCATAACCCACATAGCACAACAAAGTATTACATGGAATATCTGACGACAGGAATAACATCCTATGTCCGAAGACTCCTTCATAAAAAATGCTACGCTGAATGAACACACCCGGTCTGGTGTAGAGAACACACCCACATTTAGACCCATCAACGGACCTCAAGCCAATTTTGATCATATCGTACTGAGCTAGTAACCTTTCAAGGATCCATAATGACTTATCCATGACACAAAAGAACATCCGTCAAATCTGGAACAAACTCACACGGTCTACAACCCAAGGAATAGAACGTCTCTCAGGCATAAACCCTCACATTATCGATAGTAACATAATCTCCATGCTTGGTTTCTCCGTGGAATACGCTCCCACGACCTTCCGTACCAGGTAGATAGGTTTGCACATCCGTACCATCAGCCGTTCTAACTCTGTAAAGCGAATCAAAAATCCGCAAGTCAATACACAAAGCCTCTTCCACAGAACACCTTTATCAGATGACACTAAAGAAAATGCCAACTTACTTTGAACATCTGAATTCCCCCTGCTCATCCGATCTCGTGACATCTATCGACACCGAGCCGCGATCTTGACCTTCAACTTCCAGTCCCCATGCCGTTACGTGACAATACACGTATTCACCATAACCCTTGTATGACTAATGGAATAAACACTTCATTGGTTAGAAACCTTTCACTTAGCTCATTCCAGAAGAACCAATACAACACGCAATTGAATTCTTAAACCGCAGAAAATGCAAACCTCAAGTCGTGATCTAACCCGCCATAGCTCTTCTGGAATCCATTTACGCTACAAAGCCAGTCGAATCAAATACCTCCCAAATCAACCAAGTTGTGGTGGCGCTCAAGCCCAAGTGTACAGCCACAAACTACATGTATAACTTCACACGCCGAAGGAACTAATCATTGCCACAATCCTACTGATTCGACCATTACTAGCCGAACCAACTTCTTCCAATTTACTCTTGACTTGACTTAGAAATAATAGCTCCATTCGAAAACATAACGAACTCAATCTGCACTCATCCCGAGTGACCCGAATCACGAGACCATATCGTCTCAATACTCATGAACCATCTCATACCCCCTCAAGCGCACGATAGCATCTCCAACTGGTACACCCATTCTACAAGACCTTCCGCGGATTCGAACCTATTTCTCACTTCTCTGCACCGCAGAACCAATGATAACATAGAACACACCAAGTCTCTTTCCTAATCCACTGCAAAAATTCGATCATTAGCCATACAACAGACCCGAAATCCTTAGGCACTGCACTTTCATTCTAGAACCCACTAGGACCGTTCTTGAGAGTCACCCACTCTTACCTGGTCTCGAATATACCAAAACTCCAATGCCTTGATAGAATATGAACACCCCCTCAAAGAAGCAATCGGATGAATTAATTTCCTTGTACATCACATCCAGAAGAAGCATAAACTCTGAGCCTTCCCAAAACCTGAACATGAATCGACAAGGCCAAATATAGCACACATTCCTTAAAACCTTTGCTCGAATTACCACTGATGTTTTCTTTCATTAGTCATAATAACCCACCCATACATCGATAACCAGAAATCTTAAAAGCAGACAACCACGCGATCCAATCATAGACAATGGGGCTCCCCCACTTAGCTTGAAGCTATAATTACATAACCTTGAAACCCACCAAGATTCCTCCTTCCCAATTACCATGATCTCACATAATTAACCCGCCAAACTTCTTGTAGTTTCTTGTTAGAGTATTCATGAACCCTCCGAATTATCAACCACAATCGCACATTTGACTTTCTGTCGGGTAGTAGGTAGAATTCTTCATAGAAATTTATCAAAATCACCCCGAAACTCATCTGGAACCTCAAGGACATAAGCCATATATGAATTTCAATCATAAAACACGCTACGGACCGGCTCGCTCACTCGAAACACTGGAAAGAGGTCGTCTTGACCCGATGTTGACCATGGTCAAGCTCCAAATTTCATAACTTTACTAGTCTCTCCACCAATGATCCAAAATAAACCCAAGCCTCTCGAGACCCCGTCACATCATACCAACAAGTTCCAAAACATGATATAAAATTAGTTGAGGTCTCAAATCACATCAAACAACGTCGAAACTACGAATCGCGCCTCGAATCGAATTATGAGTTATGAAATTTCCAAATTCTATTATTTGCACTGAAGCGTATCAAATCAATCCGGAATGACATAAAATTTTCCATAAAACTCATAAATGACATTGCAGGCCTATTCCTATTTCTGGAATCGGAATCCAACCCCGATATCAGAAAGTCCACTCTTGGTCAAACTTCCCAAAAGCCTTCAGTTTCGAACTTTCGCCAAATGACCCCGAAATGACCTAAGGACCTCCAAATCCACATCCAGACGCGCTCTAAAGACCAGAATCACCATACGGAGCTATTCCCAGACTCAAAATCCCAAACAGACATCGCTAACATCAAAATCCAATTCAACCCAAACTTATGAAATTTATCCAAAATGCCAACTTTCCACAAGAAGCGCCAAAGGTCATCTAAAATCCGATCCGGACATATGCCCAAGTCCAAAATCATCATACGAACCTATTGGAACCTTCAAATCCCTATTCCAAGGTTGTTTACTCAAAAGTCAAACCTTAGATAATATTTCCAACTTTAAGCTTCAATAGTTAGAATTTTCCATCTGAATCAACTCTGAACTTCCCGGAATTCAATTCCAACCACACGTACAAGTCAAAATACATGAAGTGAAGCTACTCAATGTCTCAAACTGCCGTATGACGCGCTAGAGCTTAAAATGAACGGTCCGAGTCGTTACATTCTCCCCTACTTAAACATACGTTCGTCCTCGAACGTGCTAAGGACTGCTCTAGAGTTGTCCAAAATCACTGTTTAATTCCTCGTGCACCTACCCGTGCCACCCAAACCCAGTTGAGCACATTAGCTCAAGCCAGACCAAAGATTCTCCTTTATATGTAATTAATAAGCCTTAGAACCAAATTCCAACATCCGGAATTCTCCACGAGACCTGATTCTAACATACGAACACTGTATCAATCTCCACACGCTGAACCAACACATGATCAAGCACCCATACTGATGCCACACAATGCACAACATAAGTCTGTTGCCCATAATAACATCCCTCGACTACAATAGCTGCATTTTCACGAATCCAATGCTCGTAATACACCTCATAACACATATAAGTCTTGTTTTAACTCTCGCAATACTGCTACGACGAAAGAGATGTGTAGAAGCTCATACCATATGCCGAACCAGTAATTTATGGAGTCTTCCCTCTCGAAAAGAACCATTAATCCATTTTGAACTAAATAGTGACACCTTCTTTTTAATGAACTTTGTATACCTCCGATCGTACTGATCCCAGGTCCAATAATCTCGTCTTACCCAGTACAAGCTGCTCCGGCAATAAGCCACCTCAAACAGTGACTGAAATCCCACATGATGCCATCAATGCGCCAACAAGCTACAACTCGAATATGACACCTAAGAAAGAACGAACTCTGGAAAATAACTATCCAGCTCGCATAACGGATAAAACGGCCATCAAACACCATGAGCCCTTCTCAAGGAATGAGAAATAAAATACACAAGAATAGATATAGGGAACCGTACTCAACATCTCTCTGTTCCAGCGTGCAACCCGATCCACACATGATATCGTTGCAGCATGCAACTCGATCTAAACATTATACCGTTGCTTCGTGTAACTCGATCCAAAAAATGTACCCGTCGCGGCGTGCCACCCGATCCACATATGATAATAAACTAGGAGGTACTCATCAAGCCATAATGCTTATACATCAAAAATATCCGCATACCGACCACGAGCATATCAAGTGCAAAAATACAACTCTGGGGAGACGGATAGCGCCATACGCTATAATACCCAAGCACAACTATGGTGTTTACACGAGAGCCATCTTGCTTATATAACACCACAAGATGCACAAGGCCACAATACATGTGAGAATAACCAAGCCGTCTCACAACCCACATGGCACAACAAAGTATTACATGGAATAGTTGACGACATGAAAAACATCCAATGCCGAAGACTCCTCCATAAGAAATGCTACGCTGAATGGACACACCCGGTCTGGTGTAGAGAACACACCCACATTTAGACCCATCAACGAACCTGAAGCCGATTTTGATCATATCGTACTGAGCTAGTAACCTTTCAAGGATCCATAATGACCTATCCATGACACACAAGAACAACCGTCAAATCCGAAACAAACTCACACGGTCTATAACCCAAGGAATAGAACGTCTCTCAGGCATAAACCCTCACATTATCGATAGTACCATAATCTCCATGCTTGGTTTTAATCTTTAGCAGTCAAGTGAATAACATGCCACACTTATACAAATTACTCAGTGGAATACGCTCCCACGACCTTCCGTACCAGGTAGCAAGGTTCGCACATCCATACCATCAGTCGTTCTAACTCTGTAAAGCGAATCAAAAATCCGCAAGTCAATACACAAAGCCTCTTCCACAGAACACCATTATCAGGTGACACTAAAGAAAATGCCAGCTTACTTTGAACATCTGAATTCTCCCTGCTCATCCGATCTCGTGACATCTATCGACACTGAGCCGCGACCTTGACCTTCAACTTCTAGTCCCCATGCCGCTACGCGATAATACACGTATTCACCATAACCCTTGTATGACTAATGGAATAAACACTTCATTGGTTAGAAACCTTTCACTTAGCTCATTCTAGAAGAACCAATGCAACACGCAACTAAATTCTCAAACTTTAGAAAATACAAACCTCAAGTCGTGATCTAACCCGCCATAGCGCTTCCAGAATCCATTGGCACTACAAAGCCATTCGGATCAAATACCTCCCAAATCAACCAACTTATGGTGGCGCTCAAGCCCAAGTGTACAGCCACAAACTACTTGTATAACTTCACACGCCGAAGGAACTGTTCATTTGCTGCAATCTTACTGATTCGCCACTAGCCGAACCAACTTCTTCCAATTTACTCTTGACTTGACTTAGAAATAATAATAGCTCCATTCAAAAACCTAACGAACTCAATCTACACTCATCCCCGTGACCCGAATCACGAGACCACATCGTCTTAAAACTCATGAACCATCGCATACCCTCCTCAAGCGCATAATAGCATTTCCAATTGGTACACCCATTCTGCAAGACCTTCCGCGGATCTGAACCTATTTCTCACTTCCCTCTAATACTGCACCGCAGAACCGATGATAACATAAAACACTCCAAGTCCCTTTCCTAATCCACTGCAAAAATCCAAGCCTTAAGCACACAACGGACCCAAAATTCTTAGGCACTACACCTTAATTCTTGAACCCACTAGGACCGTTGTTGGGAGTCACCCACTCTTACCTGGTCCCGAATATGACCAAAGTCCAACGCCTTTCTAGAATATGAAAACCCCCTCAAATAAGCAACCGGACGAATTATTTTCCTTGCATATCACATCTACAAGAAGCATAAACTCTAAGCTTTCCCAAAACCTGAACATGAATCGACAAGGCAAAATATAGCACACATTCCTTAAATTCTTTGCTCGAATTACCACTGATGTTTCCTTTCCTTAGTCATAATAACCCACCCATACCTTGATAACCAGAAACCGCACAAGCAGACAACCACGTGATCCAATCGTAGATGGTGGTGCTCCCCCACTTAGCTTGAAGCTACAATTACATAACATTGAAACCCACCAGGATTCCTCCTTCCCAATTACCATGATCTCGCACAATTAACCTGCCAAACTTCTTGTAGTTTCTTGTTAGAATTTTCATGAACCCTCTGAATTATCAACCACAATCACACATTCGACTTTTTGTCGGATAGTAGGTAGAATTCTTGGTAGAATTTTGGACACACTTTTAAGACCAGAATCACCATACAGATCTATTCCCAAGCTTGGAATCCCAAACGAACATCGATAACCTCAAAACCACTTCAACCCAAACTTATGAAATTCATCCAAAATGCCATCTTTCCACAATAAGCGCCGAAACGCTCCCGGGTCATCCAAAACCCGATCCAGACATACGCCCAAGTCCAAAATCATCATACAAACTTATTGGAACCTTCAAATTGCGATTTCGAGTTCATTTACTCAAAATTCAAACCTTAGTTATTTTTCCAACTTTAAGCTTCCGAAATTAGAATTTTCCGTCCGAATCAACTCTGAACTTCCCGAAATTCAATTCCGACAAAACGTACGAGTCATAATACATGAAGTGAAGCCACTCAAGGTCTCAAACTACCAAACAACGTGCTAGAGCTCAAAACGACCAGTCGGTTCGTTACGGGTGTGTCTAAAAAACCTGGAGATGATGCTACAGATGATGAACAGAAAGCTTACCAAAAATGGGTTAAGGCTGATGAGATGGCGCGATGTTACATTCTGGCATCTATGTCGAATGTTCTGCAACATCAGCATCAGTTTAGGGAGTCTGCTTGTGACATTCTGGAAAATCTCAAAGAGATTTTTGGAGATCAGAATCGTGCGGTTAAGCTTACTGCCATGAGAGCTCTTCTGAACACCAAAATGATTGAAGGTTCATCTGTTAGGGACCATGTTCAGAAGATTATGAGTCTCCTGAATGAACTGGAGGTCCTTGGAGCTAGCATTGATAAGGATACGCAGGTTGAGATGATCCTGCAGACTTTGCCTGACAGTTTTTAGCAGTTTCTCCTGAACTATAATATGAACAAAATGGATTTGTCACTTGCAAAATTGCTAAATGAGCTGCAGTCGGCAGAGACTATTATCAAGCAACAAGCTCCTACTGTGGCACTATGTTTTGAGAGGTTCTTCTTCTAAGCCGAGAGGCAGGCAGAAGAAGAAAAATGCTCAGAAACCCTCTGTTGGTGGCGCAACTACTGGTGTGAAAAATCCTAAGGGAAAGTGTTATCACTACAAGAAGCCTGGGCATCATAAGAAGCAATGTCCGACTTATCTGGCCAAGCTGAATAATAAAGTAGGTGATTGACATCTACTTGTCGTTGAAACTCTTTTAGCGGTTGTTTATACCATGCCATGGTGTGTATATTCTGGAGCCACTAATCATGTCTGCACTTATTTGCAGGGGTTTCAGGTAATACGACGGCTAAGTAGAGGAGAAATCAATGTTTATCAAGCAGATAGTTCGGCATCCCCAGCTTTAGCATTAGGAAATATAAGTATTTCGTTTGGTAGTAATACAGTATTTGCTTTGAAGGACACATTATATGTACCTTCCGTTAGAAGGAATTTAATTTCGATTGCTAGCACTATGAGAGATGGTTAGGACATTAATTTTCATGAGACTGATAAATGTGTTATTAGTCTTAATAAATGTTATCTCTCTTAGGCTACATTGATTAATGGTATTCTTATTGTTGAATCTATTTCTAAACTGGTACAACCTAAAGAACTGAATTATATTGATTTAGCAAATAAGAGAAAATCTTCTTCTGAATTGAGTGAAACATATTTATGGCACTTGCATTTGGGTCATATAAATCTAAACAAAATTTCAAGGTTGGTTAAGGATGGACATTTAAGTTCATTAAAAGTGGAGGCACTACCAACATGTGAATCTTGTTTAGAAGGAAAAATGACAAAACAAAATTTCCCCTCAAAAGGAAATTGAGCAAGTGATAAATTAAAGCTAATTCATTCTAATTTGTGTGGTCCCACGAATGTCCAAGCAAGAGGTGGTTTTGAGTATTTTGTGACTTTCACAGATGATTACTCAAAGTATGGATATATTTATTTGTTGCGTCAAAAGTCTGAATATTTTGAAAAGTTCAAAGAATTTAAGGCAGAGACTGAAAAATGACAAAATAAATATATCAAGGCACTACAATCTGATCGTGGTGGAAGTACCTCTCTGCAGAATTTATTAGTTACTTATCAGAATGTGGAATTACCTCTCAGTTATCTACACTTGGAACACCATAACAAAATGGTGTAGCTAAAAGAAGAAATATGACTCTTTATGAAAATGGTTAGATCAATGATGAGTTATTCTAGTTTACCTTCGTCCTTTTGGGGGAATGCCTTAGAAACAACAAATTATGTTCTGAATTTAGTTCCTTCAAACTCCATACTTTTAAAACCTATAGAACTGTGGACTGGGCGCAAGCCTAGTCTGTGGCATATTCGAGTATGGGGTTGTCCAGCACATGTGCTAAAAGGGAAAATAGATAAATTGGAGGCGAGAATGGATATATGTGTGTTTGTGGTTTATCCAAAAGGGACGAAAGGTGGTTTATTCTATTATCCTAAAGAAAAGAAGGTAATTGTTAGCACAACTCCCAAGTTTCTTGAAGAGGACTATTTGATGAACCATGTTCCTAGAAGTAAACTTGTTTTACATAAACTTAGCAAAGGAATGGAAACTCAGTTATCTGAAAAACAAAACGACCAGATGCAAACCCCGGAAGTCAATTTTGACATGCCATTGCATTTTAGTAGTGAGAGAAATGTCAGTCGACTTGATGTCCTGCAAGAACAAGTGCCTGAAGTCATACTGCCACAAACTAGTGGGAGTTATGTAGAGCAAACTGCACAACAGGATGAAGTCGTTGATATGATGTTGTTCAACCATGATAATGATGTGGTTCGACCACAAGATCATAATGGTGTAGTCGCAACCGATGTAGTGCGTAGTCGTAGTGGGAGAGAAATAAGAAAGTCAGTTCGTTATATGCACTTGGGAGAATCGTATGATAGGATCCCTGAGGAGCCAACTTCTGAACCTGTCAATTACGACTAAGTGACATGATAAAGATGCTGATAAGTGGTTGCTACTATGAAATCAGAGATGGGGTCTATGTATTCTAATCAATTTTGGGATCTTGTAGAACCCACCTGATGGGGTTAAAACCATTGGATGCAAGTGGATCTATAAGAAAAAGAGAGTTGTGGATGGAAAAATGCAAACTTTTAAAGCAATGCTTGTAGCGAAAGGGTTTACTCAGAAAGAAGGGATCGATTATGAGGAAACCTTCTCACCGGTAGCCATGCTTAAGTCTATTAGGATTCTCTTATCCATTGCTTCTCATTATGATTATGAGATTTGGGAAATGGATGTCAAGACAACTTTACTTAATGGAAGGCTTGATGAGTGCATTATATGATGAAACCAGACGGTTTCGTGGAAAGTGAAAAAGAACATATGTTGTGTAAGCTTAAAAGGTCCATTTATGGACTGAAACAGACATCTAGGGCATGAAACACTTGTTTTGACAAGGCGATTAAAACTTTTGGTTTTGTTCAATTTCTTAACGAGTCTCGTGTATACAAGAAGTCGGATGGGGACAAGGTGGCATTTTTTATTCTTATATCTAGTTGATTTAGTGTATAGAGTTTAGCTTATACACGAAAGATTAAAACATCGGTTCTTGTAAGTCATAAATTTATGTTCACAATCTAATGATGAAATTTGAGAAACCATCGGAATGGTTGTAGCACAAGATTAAAAATAATTTATCTTGATTATGGGAAAGGTTTAATTCCGTCTTCTTGTGCTAGTACATTTTATATGTATTGAACAAATCAAGTATAGATAAGTATTTTATACTGACTTAATTGTTTACCTTGAAAATGGTAATAACAATTAAATTTGTTGATGGGACTCTAAAAATACGCGATCTATTTTTATGCTAGTTGTTAAGCAGTTGATGCTATGTATGTGAGACTTAGAAACGAAATAACAGTTAAGGATAGAGTGATAATCAAACCGATAGGCTAACAATCGGGGCCTCGAGCTTGTCGATTTGGGGACCACGAGGTCGATTCCAGAGCTCGGCTGTGAGCTATCGAGGGTGATCGGAGTAGGGCTAACAGTTATAATAAAATTAATGAAGGATCTTTATGGCCAATAATAAGCAATAAATGAAGAACAATAATGAAGATAATAAATGGAAGCAATAATATCAATAAAATGTGTTAGGGAACAGAGAGAATGTTCTTTTACATTTCGTGTGGAGCAACTGAAGCAACAGAGATTTACAAAATGACAAGGATCCTCTTTATATAGGAGGGGAATCCCAACATAGTACAAAATGCATTAATTACAAAGAAGCGGAGATGGGACAGCTAGATATGAAACCCTGATTCAGGGTTAGGGCAGTCCACTAGGCTCTGTCAGTCCTAGCCGTGTACTTTGGGAACTCTCCATTTCTATCATAGCCGTGGTCGACATTGCCCCAAGGTCGGGCGTCGACGAACCTCGAGGGAGGAAACTCTACCATGGCCTGGTAGCCTCGAGACTTCGAGACGATCTTCTGAGATGCCTCGATGACGACGTATTGGACCCTCCAATTTCACCGTATACAGATAGTCCCCGCGTTTCTTAGAGAGGAGCGACAAGAAATGATTTTGACATCCAACTCATCGGGCTTCCTGTGATGACGTCATACTGATGACACCAGCCTCCGTGATAGCCGAAACGTCCCATCGTTTCACTTCTCCAGAACCATTCAAAGCATTACGATTTCTCATTTTTGAAAGCTATAACGTCGCTGCCGGTTCAGCTCCCAAGGACAGATTAATTGCGCCTGCCGTTACGTCTTTCGAAGACAATAATCACACAGTCGGTTACCATCCTTATCAATTGTCGTTCACCATGTTTGAGGCCCATGGCCTCACGATTGTACGGCGGCGCTTTTATCAGCCATGCCACGGCCTGTCCCCTGGATATCCTTAGTCGAGCGAGATTATACCGTTCCGTTGTTTTTGTTGTTGTTGTTATCCTCGTTGGCTTGAGACGTTGAAGTAGGAGGCCGACTTTTCCTGGTTCGGGAAATAATTGGACTCTACATCGCTGCTCAGGAGGGTATTTGGACTCTACACCGTTGCTCACCTCCCCCAACTATCCAGTGTGGCGCCTCACTCCTTTTGCTTTCCATGGAGTGAGATGGTACTATCTACTAACTGTTGCATCCCGCACCGGCATGACGTCTCAAGAAGTGGCTTCGCAATAGTAGTGCTGGCGAGGTCCATACTAGCCAGATTTTTCACCCAGCCACTTCTTCCTTCCTTTCTACTTCTTCTGCGTCATTTTGCTCTTCTCCACCACTTTCCTCTTCTTTATCTCCCCTTTTGAAGATGCCATTCTGGAGGATCGAGATAAAACTCCCGAGGGGATGTACTCTTTTGCTTCTTTGTTTCTCTGTAAGGACCCCTCATGGGCTTTTGTAATCATGTGTAAGGACCCCTCGTGGGCTTTTGTAATCAAATTTTCATGAATACAAAGATGTTTCTTCAATTTTGTCTTCGATGCTTGCTATATTCTCTTTCATTTACGTTTATGGAGACTCTAAATGCATGACTTTGTCGGCTATTGCCAATATCAAACCCAGATGCGAGTATTCTTTCTGACCTTCGATTGATTAAAACGGCTTCCCGTGGAATCCTTTGCCGTTCCTCGGGCCAAGCCTGGATTGGTCCGATAAACTGAGGTCGTCGGGACCCTTACTTTGAGTTGAATGGAAGTAACGCCTTGAGCATTGAGATCGTGATTTATCACTTAGACCTTGCAGTAATCTTTGAGGGGAAATTTGCTCGGAGGTCAGATGATTGGGACTGCCTTTAAGCTTTCGAGAGCGGTCTCCGAGTGAGGGCCTGTTCAAATCTGGGCCACCTGGAAACCTGTTTTGAACATAGCGTAAGTAGACCTAAGGAGCCGTAGATAGATCCCGAGTTTTGATGGTATCCCGCAATCGATCCCATATGGGTGAAGCTTAAATCCTTATTTCCTTGGAGCCTAATTTCTTTTTGACGGAAGTCCCCGAGGTCGGGTGCCACCTCGAGACTTGTAATGATGTTATTGGCTTCATGGAACCTAACCTCCTTTTTGATGGAGGTCCTTGAGGTCTGGTACCACCTCGGGACTGGCGATGATGTCGTTGGCTTCTTAGAGCCAAACTTCTCTTTTTGACGGAGGTCCTCGAGGTCGGGTACCACCTCGGGATAGGCGATGATATCATTGGCTTCTTAGAGCCTAACGTCTTTTTGCTGGAGGTCCTCGAGGTCGGGTACCACCTCGGGACTGGCGATGATGCCGTTGGCTTTTTAGAGCCTAACTTCTTTTTGTTAGAGGTCCTCGAGGTCGGGTACCACCCCGAGGCTTTTAATGATGTTATTGGCTTCATGGAGCCTAACCTTCTTTTTTGATGGAGGTCCTTGAGGTCGGGTATCACCTCGGGACTGGCGATGTTGCCGTTGGCCTTCTGGGCAGGCGGATCGTCGCCGTTTTCTCCATATATAGGGTCGTTTCTTCCCTTTTTGAGATGCCATCATTTAAAGAGGTTACCTTTCTTTTTTTGTGTTAAGCCTTTTGTCACTTCAACACTAACGTAGTTGCACAGATTCCTGCTCTAGTTCTCTGATTTTGCCACCACCATGACTGCTACATCGGGGTCTGTCCGGCAGAGAGGGGAGAGTTTCGCCTCCGGTATTTAGGAACAACGAGAGCGCTCCTTGAAGATCACTTCTTTGATAGGAGAAGAACATCTTGGGTTAGTGAAAAAAGACTGCGGATGGGGGGAGGAAGTAGTGTTACAGATACTTTCCCCGGACGAGGGCATCCAGGATCATGCCGTTGTTTTTGTGAATGTGTACACGTATCCCTTCACACTGGGCCCCCTTGATAGGGTTGTGTTAGATTTCTGTTTAAAGTATCGGGTTACCTTGGCACAGTTCCATCCATCATTTTGGCAAATAGTGTTGATGATGAGATTTTTTCGGAGAAGGCGGGGCTCGGATTTACGCTCAGTCATATTATCACATTGTACTGACCCTTTCACCATCGGGGTTAGCTAACCCTGCAATGCCGATCGACCACGCCCTTTGTCGTCGATGATGAGTAGGATGGAGATCGGGAGTGGATGAGTCGATTCGTCCGAGTACGGACTGCTGACATTATCCCTGTGGAGCTTATGCCATTCCCTGAGGAATGGAACTATACACGTAAGTGGTGCATTCTGTTCCTTCTTAGTTTTGTTTACGGCAAAAGCTAGTTTCGTAACTATGCCTCCTTTTCTTTTTCTGTAGCGGTTTTATGGGTGCCGCTCGACGTTCTTGATTTGCCGGATTGGGTTTGAAAGTTGGCGACCCACTCGACTCTTGATGAGCGCAAGTGGCGAGCTTTGTCCTGGGGCAGATGGGAAGGGAAACATCATGGTACGTGTTATGCTATTTTTTCCTTTCTCTTCCTTCACTTGGAGAGGCATTTTCCCTTTCTGCATATTAATCTTGTTGTTGTAGGCATCGGAGGGCCTTCCAAGGCAAGGCAGCGCTCCTTTGGAGAGGGGGAAGGAATGCTAGCTTCCGGGCTAAAGAACGATAATAATAAGCGGGAAATGCCTTTATAGGGCGATGTCGCTCAAGGCAAGGCAAAACTGGACCGGGGCTCCAGAGCGAAAGCATCATCTAAGCCTGCCGCGCCCCTGGTTCCTGGTTTTGGGAAGGTGGTTTCTCCGTTGCCGTTGCCTTCTTTTTCCATTGACAGTACTTCGAGGGATACTAAACCCTGGGTCGCAATACTTCGAGCGACCGTGCCTCAATCTGAGTCAATTCTTTCAGAGCTGAGGGGACTAGGTTAACATATGTGCGCTCGGCTTTCGAGGAAGCCCGACGGCTTCACTTCGTGGTTAATTTCGGCATAGGCCTTTCTGAGTTTCGCGTTTTCCCTTCCTTATTGGGTTTTCTTTTGCAGGCCTTCGACGAGCTTAACTCCGGGCTGCTTCATCGTCAGGCCAGGCTGCGGAAAGCTCTAGATGAGGAGAGATCCCTTAGGCTCCTTTGCGATGAAA
Organism: Nicotiana attenuata; assembly: GCF_001879085.1. Taxonomy (NCBI): domain Eukaryota; kingdom Viridiplantae; phylum Streptophyta; class Magnoliopsida; order Solanales; family Solanaceae; genus Nicotiana; species Nicotiana attenuata. The sequence goes on from NW_017670527.1 coordinate 452,815, forward strand.
AGGAAGTCGAGCTGGCACACTTGCGGTATGAAGTGAGATGGAGCTTGAATTTATGAGAGCTACTTGAAGGGGCAGGTAACTTTCTGTCCTGGGTGAGTCTGCGTTCCGCCTTCTCACTTCTGAGGCTAACATTTCGTTTATCATAGCTGTAGAAAAAGACTAAGGCCCTGGACTGCCTTCGGAATGAAGCTGGCCGAGCCAAACGCGAACACCATAGGCTAAGAGATCGGGCAGAAGTCCAGGCTTTAGAAGGGAAGGGCGCTCTGGCTAAAGTTCCTGCCTTTGAGGCTCAACTTCGCTTAGCTCATGATAATGCTTTGGTTCAAACGGAATTGATTACGAAGCTCGAGTCCGAGCTTTCGAAGGTCAGGGCTGAGATCGTTGATGCCCGGGCTGAAGCTACAATGAACCGAACCAAGGCTGACCAGGAAGTGGCAATCTATTTAAAAGACGCTACCGATGCTCAAGCTGAGCTGAGAAGGATCCTCGACCGCAAGAGAAGATCAAAGAATACGCTCGTTGCAAGTCTCAAAGAAATATTCTCTTGGAAGTCCGTGCTAGGGATTTTGACCTCTTAGAAGAGTTGGCGCGAGCGAGGGCGGACGAGCGTGATGCTCAGAGACTTCTGTCCGATACTGAAGAAAGAGAAGACGAAACCGGCAGGCCATAGCCCTCTGGGGGGGGAGGCATAGATTTTGCCATTTGTATATAGCATTTTCAAAGTATGTTTGTAGATGGAGATTGCGTCTTTTTTTTGTATATGTGTATAAAAGAAAACCTTGCGGCTTTATTTCTTCTATATCTCTTTCTGTCACGAATTTGGCCAGGTGAACTGGTCTTCGATTTGGTAGGAATCCTTAGATTCATGATGTGTCCCTGGGGCTCATTAGGCTGGCCCGTAGGCTCTTGCGCGCTTGGTCGATGTGACCTTTTTCGTTTACTATTTTGGGTTCAGTCTCCGAGTCGGGTTTTGACACAAGCTCATTCGACCCTCAAGCTTTGCGTTTGTGTGGGCCGACGATAATGGCTCTTACGCCTTAGGTCGAAGCAACCTTTTATATGGGCTGGCAACAATTACTCTTATGCGTTGGGTGTAAGCGACCTTTTAGTGTAAGCTGGCGATAATGGCTCTTATGCTTTTGCCCTGGGCATTTTTAGTTAAATGTTTTGGGTTCAGTCTCCGAATCGGGTTCTGACTCGAGCTTGTTCGACCCTCAAGTTTTCAGATTCATGTGGGCTGGCGACAATGGCTCTTACGCCTTAGAGTCGAAGCAACCTTTTATGCGGGTTGGAGATAATGGCTCTTATGCTTTTGCCCTGGGGCATTTTTAGTTAACTTTTTTGGGTTCAGTCTGCGAATCGGGTTCCGACTCAAGCTCGTTCGACCCTCAAGTTTTCAGATTTGTGTGGGCTGGCGATAATGGCTCTTAGGCCTTAGGTCAAAGCGACCTTTTATGCGGGCTGACGACAATGGCTCTAATGCCTTGGGTCGAAGCGACCTTTTATTGGCTTTATTTTTCCCTCGTTAAGGACTTTTTGAAGTAATTTTTGCCTGACTCTTCGACGGTTCGGGAAGAACCTCGATTACGAGTCATTTTGCAGCGATGATTGAGCACCTCGAAGGTTTGGCTCGAAGGCTGAGTATCTCGAAGATTGTGAGTTGGAGCTGACGTGGTCGAAGCTCTTTTGCCTATATCGAGGGTAGCCTATTTAACCGGTTTTTTTCGAAGTAGATTCGAAGTAATTGAAGGCCTGTGATTTTGTAGCGACGGTCAGGCATCCCCGAGTCGCGTTAGTTTGGCTGGTACAGCCTTATGACCATAGTCATTTGTGCTTGGCCGGAGCCATTTTTGATCCCGAGTGAAGTAGTTTAGGCGTCTATATCGAGGGTATGCCTTTTAGGGGTCTTACAAGTTTGATATATAGCCTTAACTTTGGGATCGGGTTTATGCCTTTAGTAAGGTCTTACAAAATTTTCATGCCTTTGAGGTTTTATAGTTTTCAAATACTTGGTACAAGTATGGTTCATGCCTTGCTTGAGGTCTTACAGATACTGTTGCTGCCTTATGTAGGTCTTACGAGACCGAGTCTGCCCGCTAGGGGTCTTATGGCCTCGGGTTATTAATGAATAATGATTGGAGACAGTCCACGAGTCATTGAGGGTATTCTGGATCGGGAGCCATTACTTGTAAACTTGGTATTGCCTCATTGAGGGCTTACGATTTCAGAGATTCTATCCCTGAGGTTATGCGATTTTTGAAATTGTGACGCTAGTCCCCGAGTGTTCGGGACCCTTTCGGCCTTGGAGACGTTTCGTGATTTTCATGTTTCCTCGTTAGGGCTTATGAGTCTGGAGTCCCGACCCGGAGGTCATTCAGGTGTTTGAATTGTTGACGCCAGTCCCCGAGTGTTCGGGTCGTTTTTGACGGAGGAATCGATAATGCAAAAATGCTCAGTTTTTCTTGGAGTGTGAGATGCTTTGACAAAAAGGTGTTCTTCGATTACTTGGTACAAGTATACATGTTTCCACCGTCGAGGCCCGGCTATACGGACACGGTTCATTCGACCGTTTGGCCCGGTATATCATTTTCCTATTGGGACCCCGGGGGGATGCCCTATAGTGTTCGGGGTTGATTGCGAAAGAAGCCTCGAATACTTGTTGGGTCTTCCTTAGGTAGCATGTGGATGTTGCCTCGTTAAAAACCTTGCCGGTAAAACCCTTTTTGGGATAAAAACTCGGCCGAAGGAAAAGAGTGCAACGGATGCTTTGAAACCTTAAGGTCTTCGAGCTGGGTCAGCGTTTTGATTGCTTCGATCGCGCTCCTGCACAAAGGTTGGCATAAATATGAAATGAAAAGGGAGATGGTTATACCTTAGTGGCGATGGCGCTTTCGGACCTTGGCATTCGTTCGATGGACGCGGTACAGTCCTTTATTCGGATACAACTGAGAGCGTGTCTCAAAGATCATGTGGATGACATGTTGCGGCTCGTCCTCTTTGTTCTTTTAGGTCGTTTCTCTTTCTCAAAACTGACTCTTGGCTCGGTCGCTGAGAAATTCCTGAAGGTGACCATTATCGAGTAACCGAGCCACTTCCTCCCGGAGTTGCTGGCAATCCTCGGTCATGTGTCTGTGCGTGTTGTGAAATTTTCACACTAAGTTATGGTTCCTTTGTGAAGGACCCGATTGTACAGGCCTGTGCCATCTGGCATCGATTTTACTGATGGCGAACACGATGTCTGACACATCAATAATGAAGTTGTATTATGATAAGCGAGGTGCCTCCGCTAGCCCCATGCTCCTATCGAACCCGGCTCTGTAGATCAGTCCCCGAGGATTCTGTCCTTGGTCTATCCTCCGATCATTGCGAGGTGGGTTACGCCTCGGGGCGTTCCTTCTATCTTCGGTGTGTGGCTGGTATTTTTCTTTGTTTGGCTTTGGCTCATTTGCCAGGAGCCTGCTTGGGTATATTGAGCCCGAGGGGGCTCCCAGCTGGTCATCTTCGACCCTGATTTTCGACTGGTATCGGTTGTAGACGTCCGACCAGGTCACGGCGGGATATTCGACCAGATTCTCTTTCAGCTACTTCGAAGCCACCGAGCTTCGCTCGTTCAGACCTTAAGTGAAGGCCTGCACTGCCCAATCGTCAGAGATCGGTGGTATTTCCATTCGTTCCATTTGAAAGCGAGATACAAATTCTCGCAGCATCTCGTTCTCCCTTTGCTTGATTTTGAAGACGTCAGATTTCCTTGTGGCCACCTTGATGGCCCCGGCATGCGCCTTTATGAAGGAATCTTCCAGCATGGCAAATGAGTCTATAGAGTTCAGGGCTAAGTTATGATACCACATCATTGCCCATTTTGGAAGTGTTTCTCCGAAAATTTTCAGCAGGATGGATTCGATCTCGTCGTCCTTCAGCTCATTGCCTTTTACTGCACAGGTGTAGGCGGTAACGTGCTCGTTTGGGTCCGAGGTACCATTATATTTTTGAAGGTCTGGCATTCTGAACTTCTTCGTAATGCATTTCGAGGCCGCTTCCTGTGGGAACGACTTCTGTACGAACTTCTTCGAGTCCACACCTTTCAAGATCGGGGGTGCTCCTAGAATTTGGTCGACCCTGGAGTTGTAAGTCTCGACCTTCTTATTGTTGGCTTCTATCATTTTCTCGCCCGATTCTATCCTTCTAGTATGGTCTTCGAGCACCTTTACGATAGCAGGATCGGCTATCGACCCGTTATTGCTCGATCTCTCCGGTACCTGTTCGGTCGGGGGAGCTGTCCCCGGTGCCACTGTGCTAGGAGTTTTCTAGTGACTTTGCAGCTGAGTGATAGCCAGCTGTTGTGCCTGTAACATTTCAAAAGTAACATGAAGGATAACCTCCCGTTCTTCCTTGGTTGGGGTTTCTGAGCTTCTTGTGGATCTCCTTGGTGCACGCTCCTGTTGGTATGTGAGCTTATCTCGACCTGTTGGGCGTCGCATGAAACTGCGTCCGCTGGGATTGGTCCCGGTGTGTTCTCTAGGTTTCATGGTGGTACACCAACACCTGGAGCAACCACACCGTTCTCTTCATGGTTTTCAAGGTTGTCGTTTTCAACTCTATTTACTTAGCTAGACATATCGACCTGAAATTGAAGATCTTGGACAAGTAAAGGTGTGAAAGATAACTTGCGTTGTGTAATGAAACCAGCAAGAAAATAATCACTATTATTTTTAACCCCACGGTAGGTGCCAAACTGTTTACCGTGAAAATGGTAATAACAATTAAATTTGTTGATGGGACTCTAAAAATACGTGATCTATTTTTATGCTAGTTGTTAAGCAGTAGATGCTATGTATGTGAGACTTAGAAACGAAATAAGAATTAAGGATAGAGTGGCAATCAAACCGATAGGCTAACAATCGGGGCCTCGAGCTTGTCGATTCGGGGGCCACGAGGTCGATTCCAGAGCTAGGCTATGAGCTATCGGGGGTGATCGGAGTTGGGCTAACAGTTACAATAAAATTAATGAAGGCTCTTTATGGCCAATGTTAAGCAATAAAAGATGAACAATAATGAAGATAATAAATGGAAGCAATAATATCAATAGAATGAGTTAGGGAGCAGAGAGAATGTTCTTCTATATTTTGTGTGGAGAAATTGAAGCAACAGAGATTTACAAAATGACAAGGATCCCCTTTATATAGGAGGGGAATCCCAACACAGTACAAAATGCATTAATTACAAAGAAGCCGAGATGGGAAAGCCAGATATGACACCCTAATTCAGGGTTAGGGCAGTCCACTAGGCTCTGTCAGTCCTAGCCGTGTACCTTGGGAACTCCTCATTTCTATCATAGCCATGGTCCACATTGCCCAAAGGCCGGGTGTCGACGAACCTCGAGGGAGGAAACTCGACCATGGCCTGGTAGCCTCGAGACTTCGAGACGATCTTCCGAGATGCCTCGATGACGAGGAATTGGACCCTCCGATTTCACCGTATACAGATAGTCCCTGTGTTTCTTAGAGAGGAGCGACAAGAAACGATTTTGACATCCAACTCTTCGTGCTTCCCGTGATGACATCATACCGATGATGCAAGCCTCCATGATAGCCGAAACGTCCCATCGTTTCACTTCTCCAGAACTATTCAAAGCATTACAATTTCTCATTCTTCAAAGTTATAACGTCGTCACCGGTTCAGCTCCCAAGGACACATTAATTGCACCTACCATTACGTCTTTCGAAGATAATAATGGCGCCGTCGGTTATGCTATCGCCCTTCCAATAAATGGGAGCCTCGTGGGATTAACTTTTCATTCAAGTGTCTTCCCATATCTATCCATTCTTCTCTTCTTACCATCCTTATCCATTGTCTTTCACCATGTTTGAGGCCCATGGCCTCACGATTGTACGGTGGCGCTTCTATCAGCCATGCCACGGCCTGTCCCTGGACATTTCTTAGTCGAGAAAAATTACACCGTTCCGTTGTTGTTGTTGTCATTATTGTTGTTATCGTCGTTGGCTCAGGACGACGAAGTTGGAGGCCGATTTCTCCTGGTTCGGGGAAATATTTGGACTCTACACCGCTGCTCAGGGGGGTGTTCGGAATCTACACCGCTGTCACCTCCCCCAACTATCAGGTGCGGCGCCTCACTCCTTTTGCTTTCCATGGAGTGAGGTGGTACTATCTACTAACTGTTGCATCCCACACCGGTGTGACGTCTCGAAAAGTGGCTTCGCAATAGTAGTGCTGGCGAGGTCCATACTAGCCAGATTTTCACCCAGCCACTTCTTCATTCCTTTCTGCTTCTTTTGCGTCATTTTGCTCTTCTCCACCACTTTACTCTTCTTTATCTCCCCTTTTGAAGATGCCATTCTGGAGGATCAAGGTAAAACTCCCGAGGGGATGGCGCTTTTAAGATATTTCCCTTAAGGACGTATGCTCGAGGAGATGATGCTCGAAGATACTGTTGCCGAGGATGCATCTTTGAGAGTAGACTAGGATCTAAGTTTGCACTATATGTGTACCCTTTCGCTTCTTTGTTTCTGTGTAAGGACCCCTCGTGGCCTTTTCTAATCATAAGTAAGGACCCCTCGTGGGCTTTTGTATTCAAATGTTCATAAATACAAAGATGTTGCTTCAATTTTGTCTTCGATGCTTGCTATATTCTCTTTCATTTACATTTATGGAAACTCTGAATGCATGACTTTGTCGGCTATTGCCAATATCAAACCCAGATGCGAGTATTCTTTCTGAACTTCGATTGATTAAAACAGCTTCCCGAGGAATCCTTTGCCATTCCTCAGGCCAAGCCTGGATTGGTCCGATAAACTCGGGTCGTCGGGACCCTTACTTTGAGTTGAATGGAAGTAACGCCTCGAGCATTGATACCGTGATTTATCACCTAGACCTTGCGGTAATCTTTGAGGGGAAATTTGCTCGGAGGTCAGATGATAGGGACTGCCTTTAAGCTTTCGAGAGCAGTCTCCGAGTGAGGGCACCCTCAAATCCGGGCCACCTGGAAATCTATTTTGAACATAGCGTAAGTAGCCCTAAGGCGTCGTAGATAGATCCCAAGTTTAGATGGTATCCCGTGATCGAGCCAATATGGGTGGAGCTTAAATGCTTATTTCCTTGGAGCCTAACTTCTTTTTGACGGAATTCCCCGAGGTCGGGTACCTCCTCGAGACTTGTAATGATGTTATCGTTTCCGTTAGATCTGTTAGGTGATTTTGGACTTAGGAACTTTTCCGGATTGTGAATTGGAGATCTGTAGCTGAATTAGGCTTGAAATGGAGAAAGTTCAACTTTTGGAAAGGTTGATCGAAAGTGGACTTTTTAATATCGGGGTCAGATTCTGAAAGTTGGAATTGGTCCGTAATGTCGAATATGACTTTTGTGCAAAATTTGAGGTCAATCGGACGTGATTTGATAGGTTTTGGCATCGATTATAGAAGTTTGAAGATTCAAAGTTCATTAACTTTGGATTGGAGTGCGATTCATGTTTTTTGCATTGTTTGGTGTGATTTTGAGGCTCGACTAAGTTCGTCTGATATTTTAGGACTTCTTGGTATGTCTGGTTGAGATCCAGGGGGCCTCGAGTAGATTCCGGATGGTTAACGGACTAGAATTGGACTAATTGTTTTAGCTGAAGCATTAGATCATTGCTGGTGTTTGGTTTTCTTCATCGCGTTCGCTAGAGAGGGTCCTTGTGTTCGCATAAGGTATTTGAAGGCCAGCTGAGTTTTGTTCTTCGCGTTCGTGTTGTGGTTCCCCGTTTGCGAAGCTTTGGATCATCGAGTCTACGCGTTTGCGATAGGATCTCCCGTTCGCGTAGAGGAAGTAAAGGTATTTGGGCCCCAAGGCATTTGTTCTACGCGTTCGCGTAGTAGGCGTCGCGTTTGTGAAGAGGTGGGTCAGTCATGCATCGCGTTCGCGAGAGGGTCCTCGCGTTCGCGTAAAAAGATTTTTGGTCAGTTGCGATGTGTGCTACGCGAATGCGAGGATGGTTCCGCGTTCGCGAAGAAGGAATCACCGGGTAGTTATAAACATTTCAAAAACGAGGGTTTTGCCATTTTCATCAAAACTTGAGATAGAGAGCACGCATTTGGACGGGATTTTGAGGGATTTTCAGAGGCATCGATTGGGTAATGATTCTTCACTTGTTTTTGATTATATCCCACTAATCTATCATTAATTTCACGTTCTAATTTAAGAATTGGGTTGAGAAATTTGGAAAAAGGTGGAAGAAGTTCTTCAACAAACGTTTTGGTTTTGATTGAAATTTTGATATCGGATTTGAATAATTTTGGTACGAGTGAACTCATGGTTGAATGGATGTTTGTATTTTGTGATTTTTACCCGATTTTGAGACGTGAACCCGGGTCGACTTTTTGCGGGGATATTCGAAATTATTGTTAAAATCTTGATTTCGTTAATTAGATTAGTTTATTATAGTTGTATTTATAGTATGTAACTGCTTTTGGTTACATTTGGGCCATTCGTAGTCGGAAACCGAGAAAAAGGCATTCATGTTGATTGATTGAACTTGGCTCGAGGTAAGTGGCTTGCCTAACTTTGTGTGGGGGAAATCCCCTTAGGAATTGGTACTATTATGACACTTCTATGATATGTGAGTGCCATGTACGCGAGATGATGAGTGCGTACACGGGCTAATTATTGTAAAATTCGGTTTTACATTGCGTAGTAACCTGTTATGTCTTTAATGAGTTATCCCTGCATGTGTAGGTAGTTATCCTGTTTAGCTTAATATCGCATGTACGTGTTTTAAATACCTATTTACAATATGTGCATCATGTTTAGTTGATTTCCTGTTTTTCTTTTCCTGGATTCGTATTTAATCTTAAACTGCATGATTTCTTGCTGTTAATTGTTGTTCCCATTGATTTCGAGCTGTGTGTTTATATTTGGGACTACGAGGCAGTACCTCGGGAAATCCCCTTGCATATTTACTTTTGGGACTACGAGGCGGTACCTCGGGAGATCCCCCTGCACTTTTACTTTTGGGTCTACGAGGCGGTACCTCGGGAGATCCCCCTGTATATTTACTTTTGGGACTACGAGGCGGTATCTCGGGAGATCCCCCTGTATATTTACTTTGAGGAATACGAGACGGTATCGCGGGAGTGCCCCTATTGTTCTCCACTATGTGTTGTGTTGTTATTTCTTTGTGAATTCTCTTTGTTAAATTCTCAGTCTTTCACCATGTTGTTATATCTTTTGTCTTATTATTATATCCCAATAGGGCCTGGACCTGACCTCATCACTACTCTACCAAGGTTAGGCTTTGCACTTACTGGGTACCGTTGTGGTGTACTCATTCTACTCTTCTGCACATGTTTTATGTGAAGATCCAGGTGCCTCCTACCATCCCCACTATTAGTTGCGCACTTGCTGCTGCTTCAGAGAGTTCAAGGTATATCAGCTAGTGTCAGCAGACCTCAGAGTTCCCCTCTATCCCTTTTATATTGTTCCTCCTTTATTTTTTCTAGTTACTGATGTATGGAAACAGTTAGCCAAATTCTTCAAGCTTGTGGCTTGTGACTATCGGGTTTTAGGAATATTATTTATACTTAAGTATTGGTTTACTTGTACATGCCGAGCGGCATTTTATTTGTATATAGTTATTTGTTGAAGCTTAGTTGTAAAATACTGCTTTTATTTATGTTATTCTTAAATTGTTAGTCTTACCTAGTGTAGCGACTAGGTGCCGTCACAACGTCTTACGGAGAGAGAATTGGTCGCGACAAGTTGGTATCAGAGCTCTCGGTTCATAGGCGTTATGAGTCACAAGCAGGTTTAGTAGAGTCTCGTGGAATCGTACCGAGACGTTTGTACTTATCTTCGGGAGGTTATGGAACTGTTAGGAAAAATTTCACTTCTTTGATTCCTTGTTCTGCGAAATTGTTGACTTTGAAATTCTAAACTTCTGTCTTCTATTCTCTCACAAATGGTGAGGACACGTACCAGTGGATCAGATGACTAGGCACTCGGGCCCCTTGCTGGAGCTGCGAGAGGCTGAGGCTGGGGTAAAGGCCGAGACGTCCACGTGGTGCGGCTAGAGCACCCGCGTGAGCTGCTATAGAGGAGCCACCTGTAGCTCCAGTTGGAGTGCAGCACTTGAGACGCCTGTGACTGCACCAGATCTTCAGGAGACCCTTGCACAGTTCTTGAGCATGTACGGTACTCTAGCTCAGGCAGGGTTGATTCCACTTGCTCCTGCCACATCTCAGGCTGGGGGAGGAGCAAAGACTCCCGCAGCCCGCACCCCAGAGCAACAGTTTCAGGTCGAATAGGTCCCAGAGGTTATACCAGTACAGTCGGTAGCCCCAGTTCGGCTCAAGGGTAGGGCAGTAGTTTCTGAGAAGGAGGAGCTCAGGCTCGAGAGGTACAAGAAGTACCACCCTCCTACTTTCAGGGGCTTGGCGTCAGAGGATGCCCAGGGTTTTCTTGAGAAGTGTCACTGTATCCTCCGTATTATGGGTGTAGCTGAGTTGAGTAGGGTTTCTTTCACCACGTTCCAGCTTAGAGGAGCAACCTATCAATGATGGTGTGCTTATGAATTGGGTAGTCCGGTCGAGGCAGCTTCACTTACTTGGACTCAGTTCTCGGATATGTTCTTAAGGGAGTATGTTCCCTAGAGTCTCAAAGATGCATGGCGCATAGAGTTTGAGAAGTTGCGCTAGGGTTCTATGACTGTGTCAGAGCATGCGGTTCGCTTCAGCGATTTGGCTAGGCATGCACCAGCCTTGGCCTCTACAGTTTGAGAGAGGCTCTGTCGATTTATCGAGGGTCTCAACCCCAGTATCAGGCTTCGCATGGACCGGGAGTTGGAGATGGATATTGCATACCAGCATGTTGTGGGGATTTCTAGGAGATTGAAGGGTGTGCTTGCTCGGGAGAGAGAGGAGAGGGACTCCAAGAGGTCTCGATAGTTTGGCACTTATAGTGGTACCCGTGCCCCAGCTGCAGTTCGTCATGATAGGGGCTATTTGAGTTGCCCTGGTCATTCAGCACTTCCAGCCTCCAGTGGTATTCCGGCCCCTCCTAGGCTATATGAGCCTTATTATTTTCCACCAGTGTCTAGTGCACCTCCTGCATGGGGTGCTTTCAGCGATCAGTCCAGTCGACTTGGCCCGAGCCATCCACAACGTCCGAGAGCTTGTTTTGAGTATGGCGACACTCGCCATATGGTGAGGTATTACTCCAGACTTAGAAGGGGTGCACCTCCACATACTACTAAGGCACCGCGTGCTCCACCGGGTCCCCAAACTATGATTACATTGCTAGATACTGCTCCACCTGCTCAGCCAGCTCGAGGTGGGGGTCGCACAGGTAGAGGTCGCCCTAGAAGGGGAGGCCATGCAAGGTATTATGCTCTTCCTGCTAGTACAGAGGCAGTTGCTTCTGACTCTGTCAATACAGGTATTATTCTAGTCTTTGATAGAGATGCGTCAGTTTATTTTATCCAAGCTCCATTTATTCCTATGTGTCCTCTTATTTTGCTCCGGATTAGGGAATAGCTGGTGATTCTTTGAGTTCTCCTGTTTAAGTGTCTACACCTATAGGAGATTCTATTGTTGTTGACCATGTGTATCGGTCGTGTTTGGTTGTTCTTAGAGGTTTTGAGACCAGAGCTAATTTATTATTGCTCAGTATGATAGATTTTGATATTATTTTTGGCATGGACTGGTTGACGCCCCATTATGCTATTCTTGATTGTCACGCCAAGACCGTGACGCTGGCTATGCCAGGATTACCACGATTAGAGTGGAGAGGTACCTTAGATTATACTCCCAGCAGAGTTATTTCATTTCTAAAGGCTCAGCGAACGGTTGAGAAGGGGTGTGATGCGTATCTAGCTTGTTGTAACTTAAGGAAATCTCAACAAGGTATGTTGGCTAAACTTTCTCTCTTGGAATCGAATTCCATAAATGTTTCCATAAGTTCAAGTATGGTTGGCACAAAGTTCCTAATTTCTATAATCCAGGTTATCCCTTATAAATTCATAAACTTGATTATTTTGGACGAGCCTTATATCGAAAGATAGATGCTTAAAGTAGGGTTTGCTTATTAAAATGGTATGGATTGAGTTGTATGTTAAATGAAAACTAGTATACCAATTGGGTGAGAAAAACTCGATATGCTTAATTGCTCTTATGTGTACCAAATGCTTTGGTTGAGTGTGTCTAGTTGTTGATAATCTATAGGAAGATAACAAAAATTGATTAATAATTAGAAAGACCCCCATGGTGCAACTCTCTTAGGGATTTCATCGAACACCTAACATGTGAAATAGACTTCAAGGTCCTATACTTGAAACCCCTTCTTTCCTCAACTAATTTCAACAAGAAACTACCCAAAAATAGTTGAAAATTCCACATCCTACAACCTAGTGTACATGCATAACGTATTTCTAACCCTACCATATATTTGAACTCTTAACCTCTTGCATTAAAGCTCTAGGAGTAGGACTTACCCGGATGAATAATAATCTAGTGGCTTGCTTCCTTGATTCTTGAAGATTTGAACAAGATTAGGTGATTTGGAGTGCTAGGTTCCCTTTTTCTCTCTCCATATTGTACTTTCCTCTCTCTAAAATCAGTAGAAAATGACCCCAAATGAAGCCCCTAAGCCTATTTATTAAAATGGGGTTGGGTTATAAAAATAGGAAAAATAAGCCTCCGAAATCGGGTCTGCGGTCGCATAATGGACCGCAAAACAGGAATGTGGGCCGCAGACGCGTCGCAAAACCCGATGCCCAGAATTGGGCTACACTGGACAGGTCTGCGATCATTTTGCGGTCGCATAACCACTTCTGCGATCGCATAATGGTCGCAGAATGGACGCTGAATTGCATTATGCCAGCCTTTGGTAATTTGATCATAACTTTGCGTAGGAATATCCAAATGATGAACGGTTTGAAGAGTTGGAAACTAGACTCGAAGTCCTTTGATATGATAGGTTGTTCATCACATAAAACTTTATTATATATTTAGATATGATCGTTCAAAATATGGACTTGTGTAAACTCATTTGGAATTTTAGCCTATTATGAAATTTTCCAATTTGACTTGGACTTAGGCCTCCCATTAGACCCCACATTACACATTATAAGGCTTATACACCTATTTACCAAATCCAATTGATGCCCACCATGTTAATAGCATATAAAATATTATAATTAGCCTACCCGGCACCACGAAATCCTAAATTACTTAGCAAAATTTTCCGGGGCCTTACATTCTCCCCCCCCCCCCCCCCAGGATCATTCGTCCTCGAATGAGGGGTAGAGTCCGCCCTAACGCTCCAAAATGTATATATCAACAATACTAATCTCACCATTATAAGCACTACATTATCATAAGGATACCTGAACATGAACTGCACATTTCTAAATCTAATACCCAGAAGGTACCCTTCAAATCTAAATCAATTGCTATACAATCAAGAGAAAATACTTTCTTTCCACAATACTCTCGGCCTTCAAGGTGGCCTCTTAGTCTTACAGACTTTGCCATAACACATTCACGGAAACAATCTCAACTCCCAAATTACCTAACAAGGATGACAAATAGACACCTCTCATAAGCCAATCATCCATTAACTTCACCTTCAGCAGTTTCTACGGGGATTATACACAAAGTATCTCCAACTACCTTCTTATACATAGGCACATGAAAACATAGGGTACATGGAGGACAATAATTGAGAAACATCATACTCATAGTTCGTCCTACTTCTTTCATGATTCCATAAATCCCAAAGTGCATTACACCTATTTTACCTTTACTAGCACTTCACATAGTATCTCTATGGAGAAAGTCTTTAAACCCTTGGCGACCTTTAACCATTTCTCTATGATGGGCTAGAATGAATATGACTATAGAGTTCCTAGCAAATATGATTGATCATCAAATGGCTCTTCCTTTTTGGCATGTTTGAACCTATACCCTCGGTAGATTTTCTACAAACAAGAACAACGAGGTTCGAGGTTAGGTTGGAATTTTTCAAGAATCCATCAATGTGCTGAGCAGAGTATTTCGTGAGGTTATATACCCTATGAGACATGAAGCTTACTACTGATATCGCTAACATGATTATTCATTGTGATAACATCATTGACTTGAAAAAAAACGGGGCATAGAGTTAGCTAGTACATCGGCAATAAAAATCGTTAAGGGGGGAATATTCAAGTACGTGGAACCAGTCGTCTCCTAGAGTGTAGGGAACATCAGTTTATACAAAAATAAGAATACTCTGGCACCTTGAATGCAATATGGGTTTCAAAATAAATGAAGTTGAATTATGCTCCAAACTTAACTGACACGAGGAATCTATGCCACAAGCCCATGAGGATAAAAAGAAGTTGGACACTTTTCTATGAGATTGACATGTTTCTGCTGTAATATTCTCAGGCTGCAATACCAAGCCATTCCACGGGCGGCTACGATACTAGGAACAAAGTGAGCTACCTACTACGAAATAATCTAAGTGGGCACGAGAGTCACACTACAATGGGCAAAGAGAAGATCTTCCTGTGACGGATTTATGGAAACCTCAGATTTCTCAGAAATGTATACGGACAAGCGACCACTTCAACTGATATGCACACGATATAGGCGCTGAGATAGGCTCTCATGTTACTAGGCAGTGAAAAGGTTTCATGCTAATATACACAAAGCAACACAGTGGTTGTTCAAACCATAGGATCCATATACAACGGAGAGAGAAAGAGTGGCTTAAGAAGGATCTCAACACTGGGTTTCTTTACATTGAATTTGATAGGTTTGTAGGTAAACTTTACGACGGTTCATGCATAAGCACAAGTGAGCCGATGTAATCTATTTGAATAAAAATGTTCTGTAAGAAATTCCTCAAGTGTAGTTCCTTGTTGGGAGTTTAGGGAAGCAAGTGGAAAATATTACCCTAGGATTATGACTCAATTTAAGAAATCATTATAGGACTCAATTTCTCAAAAGGTCGTAAGTAAGATAGCTGTGATAAAGAGGCTCCGCGAATGGTACGCCTCGATCGAAGAGTAGATACAACGAATGGCTCATAAGGTTGTCCTAACTCTATCCCAAGTCCCATAGCAACATAAGGATTAACATATGATAAAGGGGAACCAGAATCAATAAGAGCATATACACCACGAGATTGAAAAGTCGTTATACCTATAACCACACCCAGAAAAGCCTCCTACCTTTGATGGCTCCTCATAGCATAGAACTTGTTGGACCCTCTAGCGCTCCGAATACCACCCCTAGCTACTCCACGCCCTACAGGCGCTATAGTGACCCGAGCTGGGGGAGGCACTATGGATGAAGTAGCTGTAGAACTAGCTGTCTGTGCAACACCCCTGCCCCTGCTCTGGCAAGACAAATAACAATATCTCTGAAGGTGACCCTGCATATCACACTTGTAGCATATATTGGTACCATAGTGACATACTCCCGGATGACATCGCCCACACTTCACACAACGGGGATGAGGTCCACTAAACTGACTCGCCCCACCGACCTGATACTCACCATTTTTGCATACATTATAAACTTCCGCCATATCCTTCCTCCAAGCTTCCAATGCGGGAGTACCAATTCCAGTATTGGTTTACCATGCGGGCCCTTGGAATTGCCCTGATCTACCACCCCAAACACGTTGCTGAGTATACTCACAACACGACGTCAAATGTTCCTTCCCATATACCGGGCAGACCGGGATAGGTGTACCCAACCTAGGGAATTTATTCTTCTTTTTCCCCCTCTTTCCACAACCGTAACATATCTCAAGAGTCATCCAACATCTCCCCAAGTGACGCTTCTTGAAAACTGAACAATCCGGCTCATTAGCACTGACAACCCTCTTTCGTTTCTTTGATGCTCTCACCACACGATCTGGCAGTGCGGTGACATTGTTAGGAACAAGAACACTTCCCTTAGAAACAATTTCTTCCAATCCCTCCGCAACTTGACGCATTCTCCCAACGAACTCTTGTGCAATCTGCCCCAGATTCAATGGCGGGGTTATTCTTTCCTCGTTGCTTCGAAACCGTGGATTACTCATTTGGAAAATGAGATATAACAAGGAAATTAGCTCCCTATCTTGAGCTCTACCGCATGATATAGAATATCAAAGAAGGGTATCATTCCTAAATGTCCAAATAGCCTCCAACTTATAGATGTGGTCGACAACACACCGATAAGAAGGACTCTACTAGACACGGCTCCGAGTGTAGCCCAATTCTGGGCACTGGGTTTTGCGACGCATCTGCGGCCCACATTCCTGTTTTGCGGTCCATTATGCGACCGCAGACCCGATTTCGGAGGCTTATTTTTCCTATTTTTATAACCCAACCCCATTTTAATAAATAGGCTTAGGGGCTTCATTTGGGGTCATTTTCTACTGATTTTAGAGAGAGGAAAGAACAATATAGAGATAGAAAGAGGGAACCTAGCACTCCAAATCACCTAATCTTGTTCAAATCTTCAAGAATCAAGGAAGTAAGCCACTATATTATCATTCATCCGGGTAAGTCCTACTCCTAGAGCTTTAATGCAAGAGGTTAGGAGTTCAAATATATGGTAGGGTTAGAAATAAGCCATCCATGTACACTAGGTTGTAGGATGTGGAATTTTCAACTATTTTTGGGTAGTTTCTTATTGAAATTAGTTGAGGAAAGAAGGGGTTTCAAGTATAGGACCTTGAAGTCTATTTCACATGTTAGGTGTTCGATGAAATCCCTAAGAGAGTTGCACCATGGGGGTCTTTCTAATTATTAATCAACTTTTGTTATCTTCCTATAGATTATTATTGCTAGAAGTATTGGGGCATTGTTGTAACTTAAGGAAAGCTCAACAAGGTATGTTAGCTAAACTTTCTCTCTTGGAATCGAATTCCATAAATGTTTCCGTAAGTTCAAGTATGGTTGGCTCAAATTTCCTAATTTCTATAATCCGGTTTATCCCCTATAAATTCATAAACTTGATTATTTTGGACGAGCCTTATATCGAAAGATAGATGCTTAAAGTAGGGTTTGCTTATTAAAATGGTATGGCTTGAGTTGTATGTTAAATGAAAACTAGTATACCAATTGGGTGAGAAAAACTCGATATGCTTAATTGCTCTTATGTGTACCAAATGCTTTGATTGAGTGTGTCTAGTTGTTGATAATCTATAAAAATATTTGAAAATAAATTAAACGAATTGGGGAAATAGAATGTGGATAACATGCCAAGGAATTATGTTATATTTGTGCCTAGTGATGCCTATGAAATGAGAAAATGTGAAACAGATTATGAAATGAGCCTCGACTCAACTATTTTAAAATGACTTCGAAAACAAAATTGCCTAAAAACTTTTGGTACTCAATTCATGCCCATAAATTATTGTTTTAATCTAATGCCTTGTCTTATAATGTATTCACTGTGATTCGAGTTCTTACATACTCTGGTTTTGAAACTGCACATTGTTGTGATTGGGAAAGAGTAATTCAAGAATAATTGGTGTATTGCTTGCTTATGATTTTGATGTGTGTATCTATTGCTGGTTGGTGTGCCCCAATCTTTGGGAAGGAAATCTTTTGTGTTTAAAGTTTACATTGCTAATGAATTTGAGGTATATGATTTCTGGAGTACTTTGTAGGTTGGTAATTGGTGATGATCCATGAAATTAAAAGAAGTGAAAGTATGGAATATAGAATGCGGCCAACGTGCCATGAATAATGAATCTTGTTAAAGGCCCAAAGAGCCAAGAGAATATTATTAATGTGGATGGTTGAATATTCTAATAAAGATTTGTACAATGTGAAAGATTCTGGGATGAATACATTTCTATATATGTGTTATCTTTGTGTGAAGTTAAAATAAAAATGTTTTTTGGGAGTATCATTAGCAAGACCGAGGAAGGGTGGGTCATAAGGCCCACACGTTTATGTGAGAAATGTTAGTATTGATACCCCTATAGTTGATTCAGTTCCAGTAGTGAGGGATTTTCCATATATATTTCCAACTGATCCTCCGGGCATGCCGCCCGATAGGGTTATTGAC
This sequence comes from Nicotiana attenuata, assembly GCF_001879085.1. Classification (NCBI taxonomy): domain Eukaryota; kingdom Viridiplantae; phylum Streptophyta; class Magnoliopsida; order Solanales; family Solanaceae; genus Nicotiana; species Nicotiana attenuata. Next base: position 470,862 of record NW_017670527.1, read on the forward strand.
TTCGATATTAATTTGTTACCGGACACTCAGCCCATCTCTATTCCTCCATATCGTATGGCTCCTCATCAGTTGAAGGATTTGAAGGAACAGTTACAGGAATTGCTTGATAAGGGCTTCATTCGGCCTAGTGTGTCACCTTGGGGTGCTCCAGTCTTGTTTGTGAAGAAGAAGGATTGTTCTATGCATAAGTGCATCAATTATCGCTAGCTGAACAAAGTTACAGTGAAGAACATGTATCCATTACCTCGTATTGATGACCTATTTGTTCAGTTACAGGGTGCCAGGGTGTTTTCCAAGATAGACTTACGTTCAGGCTATCATCAGTTGAAGATATGGTAGCTAGATATTCCGAAGACTATTTTTAGGACTCGATATGGTCACTGCAAATTCCTTGTGATGTTATTTGGGCTGACCAATGCCCCAACAGTATTCATGCACTTGATGCACATTATATTCCTACCCTATCTTGACTCTTTCGTCATCATCTTCATTGACGACATTCGGGTGTACTCCCGGACTCGGGAGGATCATGAGCAGCACATGAGGACTGTGCTCCAGACCTTGAGAGAAAAAAAGCTATATGCAAAATTTTCAAAGTGTGAGTTTTGGCTAGACTCAGTGGCATTTTTAGGTCATTGTGTTGAGTGACGGGATCAAGGTGGATCCGGAGAAGGTTGAAGCAGTGCAGAGTTGGCCCAGACTGTCCTCAGCTACGGAGATCCGGAGTTTTCTTGGTTTGCGGGGTATTACCGTCGATTTGTAAAGGGTTTCTCATCTATTGCATCACCTATGACTAGGCTGACCCAGAAGGGTGCTCCGTTCAAGTAGACAAATAAGTGTGAGGAGAGCTTTCAAAAGCTCAAGACAGCCTTGACTATGGCCCCGGTATTGGTATTGCCTATAGGTTCGGGGTCTTATACTGTATATTGTGATGCGTCACAGATTGGTCTCGGTACGGTATTGATGCAGGACAGTAGGGTGATTGCCTACGCGTCCAGACAGATGAAGGTGCATGAAAAGAACTATCATGTCCACGACCTTGAGTTAGCAGCTATTGTTCATGCCTTAAAGATTTAGCAGCACTATTTGTTTGGTGTCCCCTGTGAGATCTACACCGATTATCAGAGTTTGCATCATCTATTCAAACAGAAGGATCTTAACTTGCGTCACCGGAGGTGGTTGGAGCTGCTTAAGGATTATGATATCACCATTTTGTACCATCCTTGGAAGGCCAATGTGGTGGCCGATGCCTTGAGTTCCCAAACGGAGTGTTTGGGGAGCTTAGCATATCTACCAGTAGCAGAGAGGCCATTGGAGTTGTATGATCAGGCCTTGGTCAACTAGTTCGTTAGATTGGATATTTCTGAGCCGAGTCGAGCGTTGGCTTGTGTAGTCTCCCAGTCTTCTCTTTATGATCGTATCAGGGAGCATCAGTATGATGACCCCCATCTACTTGTCCTTAGGGGCACAGTTCAACACGGTGATGCTATGAAGGTCACAATTGGGGATGATGGTGCATTGAGGATGCAGGGCAGGCTACGTGTGCCTAATGTAGATGGTTTGCGTGATTTGATTCTCCAGGAGGCTCAAAGTTTGCGGTACTCCATTCATCCGGGTGCCACAAATATGTATCAGGACTTGAGGCAGTATTATTGGTGGAGGAGAATGAAGAAGGACATAGTAAAGTATGTAGCTCAGTGTCTAAATTGCTAGCAGGTGAAGAATGAGCATCAGCGGCGAGGAGGATTTCTTCAGAAGTTAGAGATTTTGGAGTGTAAATGGGAGCGGATCACTATGGATTTCGTTGCTGGGCTTCCACGGACTCAGCGGAAGTTTGATACAGTTTGGGTGATTATGGATAGGCTGACCAAGTCAGCTCATTTCATTCCTATGATGACCACTTATTCTTCCGAGCAGCTGGCTTGAGTTTATATCCGCGAGATTGTCAGACTTCATGGTGTGTTGGTATCTATCATCTCTGACCGGGGTACGCAGTTTACATCACGGTTCCGGAAAGCTGTACAATATGAGTTAGGTACTCGGGTGGAGTTGAGCATGGCATTTCACCCTCAGACTGACGGACAGTCCGAGCTCACTATTCAGATACTAGAGGATATTCTCCGTGCGCGTGTGATGGAGTTTGGGGGTTCTTGGGATCAGTTCTTGCCACTTGTGGAGTTTGCCTACAACAACAGTTATCTGTCGAGCATTTAGATGGATATGTATGAGGCTCTGTATGGTAGGCGGTGTCGGTCTCCAGTGGGTTGGTTTGAGCTGGGCGAGGCTAGGCTATTGGGTACAAACTTAGTTCAGGACGCTTTGTAAAAGGTTAAGGTGATTCAGGATCGACTTCGCACAGCCAAGAAGAGTTATGCGGATCGGAAGGATTGCGATGTTGAATTCATGGTTGGGGAGCGGGTCCTGCTCTAGGTGTCACCCATGAAAGGTGTTATGAGGTTCGGGAAGAAGGGCAAGCTGAGCCCAAGGTTTATTGGCCCGTTCGAGGTGTTGCAGCGTGTTGAACAGGTCGCTTATAAGCTTGCCTTACCTCCCATCCTAGCAGGAGTCCATCCGGTATTTCATGTTTCTATGCTCCGGAAGTATCACAACGATCCGTCTCATGTGTTGGATTTCATCTCAGTCCAGTTGGACAAGATTTATCTTATGTAAAGGAGCCAGTGACTAATTTGGACAGGTAGGTTCGAAAGCTGAGGTCAAAGAACATTGCTTCCGTGAAGGTTCAGTGGAGGAGACAGCTATTTGAGGAGGCGACTTGGGAGACCGAGCACAATATGTGCAGCCATTATCCTCATATATTCACCACTTCAGGTATAACTCTATACTCGTTCGAGGATGAACTATTGTTTTAAGAGGGGGAGGATGTAACGACCCGATAGGTCATTTAGAGAGTATTAGCACTGATCCCCTATTTTCTGCTTTCCCCATTTCATTTTATGCTTATGTGACTTGCCGGGAGGTTTTTTGTTGGTTTGGAGTGAAATAGGACACTTAGTACCTAAAATGGAAGCTTAAGTTCGAGGAATTTGATCGCAGTTGGAACCATGCGAAGACCACTCCGGAATGGAGTTCCTTCAGTTTCGTTAGATCCGTTGGGTGATTTTTGGACTTAGGAGTATGTCCGGATTGTGAAATGGAGGTCTGTAGCTGAATTAGGCTTGAAATGGCGAAAGTTGAATTATTAGGAAGTTTGACCGGAAGTGGACTTTTTGATATTGGGGTCGGATTCTGATTCTAGAAGTTAGAGTAGGTCCATAATGTCGAATATGACTTGTGTGCAAAATTTGAGGTCAATCGGACGTGATTTGATAGGTTTCGACATCGGTTGTAGAAGTTTGAAGTTTCAAAGTTCATTAAGTTTGGATTGGAGTGTGATTCGTGTGATTAGAATTGTTTGATGTGATTTGGAGGCTCGACTAAGTTTGTATGATATATTAGGACTTGTTGGTATGTTTGGTTGAGGTCCCAGGGGCCTCTGGTGGATTCCGGATGGTTAACGGACTAGAATTGGACTTAGTGTTATAGCTGAAGCATCAAAGTTTTTCTGGTGTTTGGTTTTCTTCATCGCGTTCGCGAGAGAGGACTCACGTTCGTGCAAGGTATCTGGAGGCCAGCTGAGTTTTGTTTTTCATGTTCGCGATGTTGATTCCGCGTTCGTGAAGCTTTGGAGCATCGAGTCTACGCATTCGCGATAGGGACCTCGCGTTCGCATAGAGGAAGTAGAGGCAGCTGAGACCCCAAGGGATTTGTTCTACGCGTCCGCGTAGTAGGCGTCGTGTTCGCGAAGAGGTGGGTCAGTCATGCATCACGTTTGCGAGAGGGTCCTCGCATTCGCGTAGAAAGATTTTTGGTCAATAACTTATTGTGCTACGCGAATGCGAGGATGGTTCCGCATTCGCGAAGAAGGAATCACTAGGCAGTTATAAACATTTCAAATACGAGGGTTTTTCCATTTTCATCAAAACTTGATATAGAGAGCTCGGAATTCGACGGGATACTGAGGGATTTTAGAAGCATCGATTGGATAATGATTCTTCACTTGTTTTTGGTTATATCCGACTAATCTATCATTAATTTCACGTTCTAATTTAAGAATTTGGTAGAGAAATTTGGGAAAAGGTGGAAGAAGTTCTTCAACCAAAATTTTGAGTTTAATTGAGATTTTTGTATCGGATTTGAGTAATTTTGGTACGAGTGAACTCGTGGTTGAATGGGTGTTCGTATTTTATAATTTTTACCCGATTCCGAGACGTGGGTCCGGGTCAACCTTTTGGGGCGATTTTCAAAATTTTTGTTAAAGTCTTGATCTCATTAATTATTTTAGTTTATTATAGTTATATTTATAGTATGTAGCTTTTTTTGGCTGGATTTGTCCATTCGGAGTCGGAAATTGAGAAAAAGGCATTCTTATTGATTGATTGAGCTTGGCTCGGGTAAGTGGCTTGCCTAACTTTGTGTGGGAGAAATCCCCTTAGGAATTGGTACTATTATGGAAATTCTATGATATGTGATTGCCGTGTACGCGAGGTGACGAGTGCGTACACGGGCTAATTATTGTAAAATCCGGTTTTACATTGCGTAGTAATGTTACACCCCATATTTTTGTACGTAAAAGTATGTCGTAAATCAATTGATGTAAGCTCGGAAATGAGATCTTCTTTGCAAGTATATAAATTGATTTAATGTTGTTACACCCCGTACTCAACACGTCACTGTCATTATAGGATTATCTAATGTAAACTCAAAAAGGAAGAAATCCATCTACAAGGATAAGAAAGGTTTACTGAAGTATAAAGTAAGTTAAGATGAATACTAGGCTTGTTAATCATGATTTAAATGAGTTTAAAGTCATGATATGACTTTATATGATGTTTTTATGTGAAATATAATGTTTGGAAAATCGGATTTAAGTTGCGGAAAAACCAACTAAGGATTTGCCTTGTAATGAAGCGATTTGAGAAATACATTTCATCTGTTATACAAGGTCTTTATGGGACATATTATATACCAAAATGAAGGCCTTGTAACCTAGTTTCCAACAGTCCAAACCATTTATTCATACGACATCGGGGTAGAGAAATATGGATTTTTAAACTAGGGTCACCAAGTCACGTTGCTGCACTTCGGAGAAACTGGCAGGTTTATAGGCCAAGTTGTGACGCATTTTTATACCAATATATTAAGAGTTACATGGAGATATTAATATGGATTTAAATCCGTGTGTGCCTAGTTTCCAATGCTGCAAATCGTTTGTCAATACGATATCGGAGTAGAGAGATACAAGTGTCCGAAGCGGCACTGCTCAAGCTGCCAAGCAGGCAGCTTACCCACCTGTTTGGAGAATTGAGGCGCTGGGCTTATAAGTTGTCTTTATCCATTATATCTTGTCAGTATCAAGAGATCAACTACTGCAAAACACACTCAAACTCTCCAAGAACTTGTCCAAGGTTCCAAGAACTAAACTCAAGAGAAATCAACATAAATCCTCATCAAAGGTGTTAAAGACTACAAGAGAATACTTCTATGATGTTGTGGTTTGATTGAGGGCTATTGTGAGCTAAGTTGAGATGGGGTTTTGAGTTGTAGCTGCTGTCCAAGGTATGTATGACATCTTATTGATTGTTCCTAAGGTTAATCTTGTGTTTATTGTGTTGTTTGACTGAAAAACCATAAGATGCACTTGAAGGAACATGGGATACGGTTGTCTTTTTTGGTTGGACTCTTTTGTGGTTAAAAATATGGTTTGTGGAGGCTGAAAATTGTGAGAAATAATTTGATAATGCGGTGGCTTATGTTGTTAAGCTTTTCTAGGTGCTAATTAAGTTGATTGAAGAAGAAAAGATCAAAAACAAGTGAGTGACGATAAAAATTAAGTTGCTAGACGTATGGGGCTGTTTTGGAAGGCATTTTGTGGAGGTTTTAAACTAGAATAATATGGTACATATAAGTATGATGCTCTGAAGGTTTTTAATTAATTTATGGAATAAGAGTTGGATTCAATTTATGTCTTGCTATGAGTAAAAGAAACGAGCTTGCCGCTCAATATGATTGTTAAGATAATCGGAGAAATTCATATTGGATTATATTGTTGTTGTTGCTAGTGTTGGTTATTGTTGTTGTTGTTGTTGGGTTGCTGATGACCCTTAGTGGCCTTTGGGATGTATTAAAAATAGGGGAGTTGCTGCCCGATTTTCCTTAAGCCGTACGACTAGCCAAATACGATGGTATGGCATTATACGTTAAAGGCAATATCACTTCACTTGTTGTAGATGCAAGACGTTGTGTAGAGCTTGGTTGAGTAATAAGTAAGATATCATACATGTATGATAAGGGTATCCCTTCTTTCCTTTTGGCATGATCCATATGATACAACGAAACGAGCAAGCACGTAAGCTTCACAAATAATTCTATTCTTAGAAGTACTAGGGTTGCCTTTTTTTGACTTCTCATAAGTCCTACTATCATACGTATGTTCATGGGTCTCATAACATTTTGAGAGATCTTATTGACTTACTTCATTATGCATTGCATTCATTTATACATTATATTAACTCATGACAAGATGGCGTTATATACGCGTATAGTATATGTATATGGGGTATGGAAAAAAGTTATGGCATTATATATGCACCACCACTTGATCAGTTGGTATACGTTGATGATTTTTCCCACAGAGGCCAAGAAGATACGATGGGATGCCCTCAGAGGCTTGATGATGTTATGTACGCATATACTTATGCATGATATGATATTTACATGCACATGCATGACATTATAAATATTTTATGATTCACAGAGCTACTCAGACTTACAGGTTGAGTACTTACCCCATATTTCTTTCATGTCTTTTATATACTACTTTTCATTCCTTACATACTCGGTACATTATTTGTACTAACATCCCTTTTATCAGGGACGCTGCGTTTCATGCCCGCAGGTCCTAAAAGACAGGTTGACAGTCCTCCTAGTAGGCTCAGCTCAGCGAAAGGTGTTGATGCACTCCACTTGCTCCGGAGTTGCCTATTTGATTAGTATGATTTGGACATGTATTGACTAGTATAGCGGGGCCCTATCCCAACCTTTATGATGTTTATGTACTCTTAGAGGCTTCTAGACAGATGTCAGGTATATAGATACTTGAATGGCCTTGTCGGCCTATTTTTTGTGTTTTCAAATGATCATGTCAGCCTTATAGGCCCGTATGTCATATGTATAAGTTTCTATATCAAGTTGTGTCATCCTATCTCTAGTATTACCTTATGTTTTATTCTAATTATCTCTTGACGACCCTTTTTGGCCCATTTACCAATTATAGTACGATAAGAAAGATATGTTACGTTGGTACTCGGTTGAGTAAGGTACCGGGTGCCCGTCGTGGCCCTTCGGTTTGGGTCGTGACAAGTAACATGTTATGTCTTTAATGAGTTATCCCAGCATGTGTAGTTATCCTGTTTAGCTTAATATCGCATGTCTACGTGTCTTGAATGCCTATTTACAATCTGTGCAGCATGTTTAACTGATTTTCTATTTTTCTTTTCTTGGATTCGTATTGAGTCTTAAACTGTAGGATTTCTTGCTGTTAATTGTTGTTGCCATTGATTTCGAGCTATGTGTTTACTTTTGGGACTACGAGGCGGTACCTCGGGAGATCCCCTTGCATATTTACTTTTGGGACTACGAGGCGGTACCTCGGGAGATCCCCCTATACTTTTACTTTTGGGACTATGAGGCGGTACCTCGGGAGATCCCCCTGTATATTTACTTTTGGGACAACGAGGCGGTACCTTGGGAGATCCCCCTGTATATTTACTTTTAGGACTACGAGACGGTATCTCGGGAGCACCCATGTTATTCACCTCTATGTGTTGTGTTGTTATTTCTTTGTGAATTCTCTTTGTTAAATTCTTAGTCTTTAACCACGTTGTTATATCTTCTGTCTTATTATAATATCCCAGTAAGGCCCGGACCTGACCTCGTCACAACTCTACCGAGGTTAGTCTTGGCACTTACTAGGTACCATTGTGGTGCACTCATGCTACTGTTCTGCACATATTTTGTGTGCAGATCCAGGTACCTCCAACTAGCTCCGCTATTAGTTGTGTACTTTCTACTGCTCCTAAGAATTAAAGGTATATCTGCCAGCGTCCGCAGACCCCGAGTCCCCCTCTGTCCATTTTATATTGTTCCTCCTTTATTTCTTCTAGTTACTGATGTATAGAAATAGTTAGACAAATTCTTAGAGCTTGTGACTTGTGACTATCGGGTTTTAAAACTATTATTTCTACTCGTGTGCTGGTTTACTTGTACATGTCGAGCGATATTTTATCAGTACATAGTTATCTGCTAAAGCTTAGTTGTTAAAAACTACTTTTATTTCTGTTATTCTGAAATTGTTAGGCTTACCTAGCCGTAGCGATTAGGTGCCGTCACGATGTCTTACGGTGGGAGATTATCAGACCCAATCCCCTATTTTCTACTTTCCCCTTTTAATTTTATGCTTATGTGACTTCCGGGAGGTTTTGTTATTGGTTTTGGAGTGAAATGGGACACTTAGTCCCTAAAATGGAAGCTTAAGTTCTAGGAATTTGTCCGTAGTGGGAACTTTTTAAAGACAACTCCGGAATGGAGTTTCATCGATTCTGTTAGCTCCGTTTGGTGATTTTTGACTTAGGAGTGTGTCCGGAGTGTTAATTGGAGGTCTGTAAATGAATTTGGCTTGAAATGACGAAAGTTGAATTTTTTAGAAGTTTGACCGGAAGTGGACTTTTTGATATCGAGGTTAGATTCTGATTCCGGAAGTTGGAGTAGGTCCGTAATGTCGAATACGACTTGTGTGGAAAATTTGAGGTCAATCGGACGTGATTTGATATGTTTCGGCATCGGTTGTAGAAGTTTTAAGTTTCAAAGTTCATTAAGTTTGGATTGGAGGGTGATTCTTGTTTTTAGCATTGTTTGATGTGATTTGGAGGATCGACTATGTTCGTATGATACATTAGGTCTTGTTGGTATGTTTTGTTGTGGTCTCGGGGGCCTCTGGTGGATTTTGGATGGTTAACGGACTAGAATTGGACTTAGTGTTATAGCTGAAGCATTAGATTCTTGTTGGTGTCTGGTTTTCTTCATCGCATCGCGAGAGAGGACTCGCGTCCGAGTAAGGTATTTGGAGGCCAACTGAGTTTTGCCCTCCGTGTTCGCGATGTGGATCCCACTTACACGAAGCTTTGGAGCATCGAGTCTACCCGTTCGCGATAGGGACCTCGCGTTTGCATAGTAGGTGTCGCGTTCACGAATAGGTGGGTCAGTCATGCTTCACGTTCGCGAGAGCTTCCTCGCATTCGCATAGAAAGATTTTTGTTCCTTAGCTATTTGTGCTACGCGAACGCGAGGATGGTTCCACGTTCACGAAGAAGGAATCACTGGGCAGTTAAAAACACTTCAAAAACAAGGGTTTTGCCATTTTCATCAAAACATGAGACATAGAGCTCGGATTTGGACGGGATATTGAGGGATTTTCAGAGAAATCGATTGGGTAATTATTCTTCACTTGTTTTTTGTTATATCCCACTAATCTATCATTAATTTCACGTTTTAGTTTAAGAATTGGATTGGGAAATTTGGAAAAAGGTGGAAGAAGTTCTTCAAGCAAACTTTTGGGTTTTGATTGAGATTTTTGTATCGGATTTGAGTAATTTTGGTACAAGTGAACTCATGGTTGAACGGGTGTCCGTATTTTGTGATTTTTACCCGATTCCGAGACGTAGGCCCCGGTCGAGTTTCTAAATTATTGTTAAAGTCTTGATTTCATTAATTAGATTAGTTTATTATTGTTGTATTTATAATATGTAACTATTTTTTGTTAGATCTGGGCCATTCGGAGTCGAAAAACTGAGAAAAAGGCATTCTTGTTGATTGATTGAGCTTGGCTCAAGGAAAGTGGCTTGCCTAACTTTGTGTGGGAGAAATCCCCTTAGGAATTGGCACTATTATGAACCTTCTATGATATGTAAGTGTCGTGTACGCGAGGTGACGAGTGCGTACACGGGCTAATTATTATAAAATCCAGTTTTACATTGTGTAGTAACCTGTTATGTCTTTAATGAGTTATCCCAGCATGTGTAGTTATCCTGTTTAGCTTAATATTGCATGTCTACGTATCTTAAATGCCTATTTGCAATTTGTGCAGCATGTTTAGTTGATTTTCTGTTTTTCTTTTTCTAGATTCGTATTTAGTCTTAAATTGTAGGATTTCTTGCTGTTAATTGTTGTTGCCATTGATTTCGAGCTGTGTGTTTACTTTTGGGACTACGAGGCGGTACCTCGGGAGATTTTCTTGCATAATTACTTTTGGGACTACGAGGCGGTACCTCGGGAGATCCCCCTATACTTTTACTTTTGGGACTATGAGGCGGTACCTCGGGAGATTCCCCTGTATATTTACTTTTGGGACTACGAGGCGGTACCTCGGGAGATCCCCCTATATATTTACTTTTGGGACTACGAGTTGGTATCTCGGGAGCGCCCATGTTGTTCACTTCTATGTGTTGTGTTGTTATTTCTTTGCGAATTCACTTTGTTAAATTCTCGGTCTTTCACCAAGTTGTTATATCTTCTGTCTTATTATTATATCCTAATAGGGCCCGGACCTGACCTTGTCACTACTCTACCAAGGTTAGGCTTGGCATTTACTGGGTACCGTTGTGGTGTACTCATGCTACTCTTCTGCACATGTTTTGTGTGCAGATCCAGGTACCTCCTACAAGCCCCGCCTATTAGTTGCGTACTTGCTGCTTCTCCAGAGATTTCAAGGTATATCTGCCAGCGCCGCAAACCTCGGAGTCCCCCTCTGTCTCTTTTATGTTGTTCCTCCTTTATTTCTTCTAGTTACTGATGTATAGAAATAGTTAGCCAAATTCTTAGAGCTTGTGACTTGTGACTACTGGGTTTTGAAAATATTGTTTATACTCGAGTGCTGGTTTACTTGTACATGTCGAGCGGCATTTATTTGTATATAGTTATCTATTGAAGCTTAGTTGTTAAATACTGCTTTTATTTCTGTTATTCTGAAATTATTAGGTTTACCTAGTCGTAGCGACTAGGTGCTGTCACGATGTCTTACGCATGGAGAATTGGGTCGTGACAAAATCTGGCCGAATGGATTTTGTATCCGACACAAGAAATAAGTTAAGCAAAAGTCTAAATAATCAATAGATTAAATTGTCATTAATTTAATTTGATTGATTTGTATATGAATCTTAACATGGGGAGTTAAATAAGGTTTTATGAAAGAATTTCGAAATTGAACTAAGGAGTTCTATTAAGAAGTTTTAGTGGAATAATTCGTAATTTATTATGGTAAAAATTAATTTCGAATTTCAAAATTAATTCCATAATAGGGAGCCTTGTTAATTAAATTATGTGGTCGCTATTGTGCCTAAATAATAGGAAATAAAGGAAACCTTTCCTTAGTGGATGAAGAAAATCTAATAGGTTTTGGAAAAGGGTTTTAACCTATAAAACGTGGCTCTATATATATATATATATATATATATATATATATATATATATATATATATATATATATATATAT